>NW_027592170.1:0-45000 GCF_964213995.1 Mustelus asterias
CACCCTCCCGCTCCCTCCTCGCTCCCTCCTCACTCCCTCCTCACTCCCTCACCCTCCTCACTCCCTCCTCACTCCCTCCTCAACCCCATCACCCTCCTCACTCCCTCACCCTCCTCACTCCCTCCTCACTCCCTCCTCACTCCCTCACCCTCCTCACTCCCTCACCCTCCTCACTCCCTCCTCACTCCCTCACCCTCCTCACGCCCTCCTCACTCCCTCCTCACTCCCTCCTCACTCCCTCACTCTCCTCACTCCCTCCTCACTCCCTCTCCCTCCTCACTCCCTCCTCACTCACTCCTCACTCACTCCTCACTCCCTCCTCACTCCCTCACCCTCTCACTCCCTCCTCACTCCCTCACCCTCCTCACTCCCTCCTCACTCCCTCACCCTCCTCACTCCCTCCTCACTCCCTCCTCACTCCCTCTCCCTCCTCACTCCCTCCTCACTCCCTCCTCACCCCCTCACCATCCTCACTCTCTCCTCACTCCCTCCTCACTCCCTCCTCACTCCCTCACCCTCTCACTCCCTCCTCACTCCATCACCCTCCTCACTCCCACACTCCCTCACCCACCTCACTCCACCACCCCTCTCCCTACCCCTCCTCACCTCCCCTCCTCACCCTCCCTCACCCTCCTCACTCCATCCACCCTCCCTCACTCCCATCCACACTCCCTCACCCTCCTCACTCCCTCACCCTCCTCACTCCCTCCTCACTCCCTCCTCACTCCCTCACCCTCCTCACTCCCTCACCCTCCTCACTCCCTCCTCACTCCCTCACCCTCCTCACTCCCTCACCCTCCTCACTCCCTCACACCCTCACCCTCCTCACTCCCTCCTCACTCCCTCACCCTCCTCACTCCCTCACCCTCCTCACTACCTCACCCTCCTCACTCCCTCCTCACTCCCTCACCCTCCTCACTCCCTCACACCCTCACCCTCCTCACTCCCTCTTCTCTCACTCCTCACTCCCTCACCCTCCTCACTTCCTCACTCTCCTCACTCCCTCTTCACTCCCTCCTCACTCCCTCCTCACTCCCTCACCCTCCTCACTCCCTGACCCTCCTCACTCCCTCACCCTCCTCACTCCCTCCTCACTCCCTCACCCTTCTCACCTCCTCAGCCTCCTCACTCCCTCCTCACTCCCTCACCCTCCTCACTCCCTCACCCTCCTCACTCCCTCCTCACTCCCTCACCCTTCTCACCTCCTCACCCTCCTCACTCCCTCCTCACTCCCTCACCCCCTCAGTCCCACCCCCTCCCCCTCTGTAAATCTCCCATCCCCATCTCGACGCCCTACCTGCCACCCAACCCCCTAGAAAACCCGAGAAAACCCCAACCCCTTCCCCGGCCATTTCCTCGTGTCCATCCCTATCCCGCCTGGCGACAGTAGCCACCCTGCCCCAGAGGAGGGGGTGATTCCGGTCCGCTCGGCGGCTCCCGATAGGAGTGGCCGAGTGGAGGGAAATCAGAGTGAGCCTCAGTGAAAGCAGCGAGGCGATGGGTTGGTGAATATTTCTCCAGTTTATCTCCCAAACCCCCGTGCCGTTCAGTGGTAACTGCCAGCTATTATTCGTTGTAGTTCGGTTAACCAGCCACGGCGAGGGATATTGGGAATCGCAGTGTTAATTCATCAAGAATAACCTCAGAGTCAGCGAGCGGGAGGCTGAGCTGCAGACACTGGGGTGTATCAGCGAGGAGAAAGGCATCTGCATTCAGTGTCTGCGGCTCGGGGAGATTGGGCTCAGAGTCAGTGAGCGGGAGGCTGAGCTGCAGACACTGGGGTGTATCAGCGAGGAGAAAGGCGTCTGCATTCAGTGTCTGTGGCTCGGGGAGATTGGGCTCAGAGTCAGCGAGCGGGAGGCTGAGCTGCAGACACTGGGGTGTATCAGCGAGGAGAAAGGCGTCTGCATTCAGTGTCTGCGGCTCGGGGAGATTGGGCTCAGAGTCAGCGAGCGGGAGGCTGAGCTGCAGACACTGGGGTGTATCAGCGAGGAGGGGGAAAATTACACTGGTACATGGAGGTGGTCACTCCCCCCTCCCCGCCCCCTCAGGGTCGGGCCCTCCGACTATGTCGGGGTCAGGAGAGTGCGACTGTGGGCGAGGCAGGCAGGCGGACCCAGGAGATTGGAGTGGGGGAGACTCAGCCTTTGTAAACCCCCAACAAGCTCGAGGTTCCAGCAGCCGACACGGATGGAAGTCTGGGATGCAGGGCGGACGGACAAACTGTCCGAGCCAACTGTCCCAGCCAGGGGGTGGGGGGGAGTCCATCGCGACGGAGTGGTATTTGGGGACAGCAGCGTCCGGGGAATGGACACAGTTCTCTGCAGCCGAGAGCGGGACGCCGGGTGGCAGTGTCGCTTGCCGGGCGTTAGGGTTGTGGACATCTGCTCGGGGCTGGGGAGGAACTTGCAGCGGGAGGGAGAGGGATCCGGTTGAGATGGGCCATGTCGACACCAAGGACAGAGGAAGAATGAGGAGAGCGGTTCGGCTGGAGGGGGGGGGCGAGGCGGGGGAATGATCAGCTCAGGGCTGGATTAAATATTGGAACCTCACGGGGTAATAATCTCTGGATTGCTACCTGATCCCCCCCAAACAAATTGGCGTCGGGTAAATCAGATTCTGAAGTTCAAGGTGAGCCTCTGAACTGGGTGTGGGGGTCACGGGAAACTGAAATCAGTAAAGTTTAAAGAGAGAGGGGGAGAGAGACAGAGAGGGAGAGAGAGGGAAAGACGGTGAGAGAGGGAGACAGAGGGAGAGACAGAGAGAGAGAGAGAGGGAAAGACGGTGAGAGAGGGAGACAGAGGGAGAGACAGCAACAGAGAGAGACGGACGGAGAGAGAGAGGGAGACAGAAAGAGAGACAGAGGGAGAGACGGAGAGGGAGAGACAGGGAGGGACAGAGAGAGAGAGAGGGAGACAGAGGGAGAGACAGCAACAGAGAGAGAGGGACGGAGAGGGAGAGAGAGACAGAAAGAGAGACAGAGGGAGAGACGGAGAGGGAGAGACAGGGAGGGACAGAGAGAGAGACAGTTTTAAAGTTTATTTATTAGTGTCACAAGTAGGTTATGTTCACACTGCAATGAAGTTACTGTGGAAATCCCCCAGTCGCCACACTCTGGTGCCTGTTCGGGTAACACTGAGGGAGAATTTAGCACGGCCAATCCACCCTAACCAGCACGTCTTTCAGACTGTAGGTGGGAACCGGAGCACCCGGAGGAAACCCACGCAGACACGGGGAGAACGTGCAGACTCCGCACAGACAGTGACCCGAGCCGGGAATCGAATCCGGGTCCCTGGAGCTGTAAGGCAGCAGTGCGAACCCGCTGAGCTACTGTACCGAGTAAAGTAGGAGCTGGAGCACTGGGGTGGTGGATAACCTGAACCATGCTGCGATCGGTGTTCAGGCAAATCGTCTGTCTCAGCCTGAGGAGAGGGCTTTAAACTAGAACATAGAACAGTACAGCACAGAACAGGCCCTTCGGCCCACGATGTTGTGCCGAGCTTTATCTGAAACCAAGATCAACCGATCCCACTCCCTATCATCCTGGTGTGCTCCATGTGCCTATCCAATAACCGCTTAAATGTTCCTAAAGTGTCTGACTCCACTATCACTGCAGGCAGTCCATTCCACACCCCAACCACTCTCTGCGTAAAGAACCTACCTCTGATATCCTTCCTGTATCTCCCACCAGGAACCCTATAGTTATGCCCCCTTGTAATAGCTCCATCCACCCGAGGAAATAGTCTTTGAACGTTCACTCTATCTATCCCCTTCATCATTTTATAAACCTCTATTAATTCTCCCCTCAGCCTCCTCCGCTCCAGAGAGAACAGCCCCAGCTCCCTCAACCTTTCCTCATAAGACCTACCCTCCAAACCAGGCAGCATCCTGGTAAATCTCCTCTGCACTCTTTCCAGCGCTTCCACATCCTTCTTATAGTGAGGTGACCAGAACTGCACACAATATTCCAAATGTGGTCTCACCAAGGTCCTGTACAGTTGCAGCATAACCCCACGGCTCTTAAACTCCAACCCCCTGTTAATAAAAGCTAACACACTATAGGCCTTCTTCACAGCTCTATCCACTTGAGTGGCAACCTTTAGAGATCTGTGGATATGGACCCCAAGATCTCTCTGTTCCTCCACAGTCTTCAGAACCTTACCTTTGACCCTGTAACCCGCATTTAAATTAGTCCTAAAGGAATTGCATTTGATTTATTATTGTCACGTGTATTGAGATACAGTGAAAAGTATTGTTTCTTGCGCACTATACAGACAAAGCATACTGTTCACAGAGAAGGAAAGGAGAGGGTGCAGAAGGTGGTGCTCCAGTCACAGCTAGGATGAAGAGAACAATTAACTTAATGCGAGGTCGGTCCATTCAAAAGTCTGATGGCCGCAAGGAAGAAGCTGCTCTTGAGTCGGTCGGTACGTGACCTCAGACTTTTGTATCTTTTTCCTGACAGAAGAAGGTGGAAGAGAGAATGTCCGGGGTGTGTGGGGGGCGGTCCTTAAATTATGCCGGCTGCTTTTCCCCGAGGCAGCGGGAAGTGTAGACAGAGTCAATGGACGGGGGGCTGGTTTGCGCGATGGGACCGGGCTACATTTCTTGTGATATTCTATATGATTTTCTATATCCAAAACACCACCCACTCCCCTAATGTAAAAAAAACACCCAGGGGTCCTTTTGCAAACCTAAGCCCATTCAGCCTGCTGCTAAATAAACATTTATGTGTCTAAAATGAGTCATTACCATGCTTCCCAGTGTTGGTTACATTCCCTCCAGACAAACCGACTGCCAGTAACAAAAGGCTGAACCTTACAGCCTTTAATGTTGCCGGGACTTGAGAAGCTAAGTTACAGAGAGAGATTGAATAGGTTGGGACTTTATTCCCTGGAACGTAGAAGATTGAGGGGAGATTTGATAGAGGTGTCTAAGATTTTGATGGGTAGAGATAGAGTGAATGCAAGCAGGCTTTTTCCGCTGAGGCTAGGGGAGAAAAAAACCAGAGGGCATGGGTTAAGGGTGAGGGGGGAAAAGTTTAAAGGGAATATTAGGGGGGGCTTCTTCACGCAGAGAGTGGTGGGAGTGTGGAATGAGCTGCCGGATAAAGTGGTAAATGCGGGGTCACTTTTAACATTTAAGAAAAACTTGGACGGGTTCCTGGATGAGAGGGGTGTGGAGGGATATGGTCCAAGTGCAGGTCAGTGGGACTAGGCAGAAAATGGTTCAGCACAGACAAGAAGGGCCAAAAGGCCTGTTTCTGAGCTGTAATTTTCTATGGTTCTATGGTTCTAAAGCAGTCTCGCCTGAAAGATGAAATCTGTTAACACCACAATATCATCACTAAACCTCGTATTTAATTTTCATTTCTGAAACTCTCAGCAGAAAGTATTCACAGATTGAACCCATAGAATCATAGAATCCCGACAGGGCAGAAGGAGGCCATTCAGCCCATCGAGTCCGCACTGACCACAATCCCACCCAGGCCCTATCCCCATAACCCCATGCATTTATCCTCGCTAGTCCCCCTGACACAAAGGGGCAATATAGCACGGCCAATCCACCTAACCCGCACATCTTTGGAGTGTGGGAGGAAACCGGAGCACCCGGAGGAAACCAACGCAGACACGGGGAGGACGGGCAAACTCTGCACAGACAGTGACCCAAACCGGGGATTGAACCCGCATCCCTGGCGTCATGAGGTGTGTGTGTGTGTGTGTGTGTAAGCGTGAGTGTTTGTGTGTGTGAGTATGTGTATGAGAGTGTGTGTGAGAAATGTGTGAGAGAGTGTATGAGAGTGTGCGTGAGAGAGAGTGTGTGTGTGAGAGAGTGTGTGTGTGAGAGAGTGTGTGTGTGAGAGAGTGTATGTGTGAGAGAGTGTGTGTGTGAGAGAGAGTGTGTGTGAGAGAGAGAGTGTGTGAGAGAGTGTGTGTGTGTGAGAGAGTGTGTGAGAGAGTGTGTGTGAGAGACTGTGTGTGAGAGAGTGTGTGTGTGAGAGAGAGAGTGTGTGTGAGAAATGTGTGAGAGAGTGTATGAGAGAGAGTGTGCGTGAGAGAGAGTGTGTGTGCGTGAGAGAGTGTGTGTGTGAGAGAGAGAGTGTGTGTGTGAGAGAGTGTGTGTGAGAGAGAGTGTGTGAGAGAGTGTGTGTGAGAGAGAGAGTGTGTGTGTGAGAGACAGTGTGTGAGAGTGTGTGTGTGAGAGAGAGAGTGGGTGTGAGAGAGTGTGTGTGAGAGAGTGTGTGGGAGCGAGAGTGTGTGTGTGAGTGTGAGAGAGAGTCTGTGTGAGAGAGAGAGTCTGTGTGAGAGAGAGTCTGTGTGAGAGAGAGAGTGTGTGTGAGTGAGAGAGTGTGTGTGAGTGAGAGAGTGTGTGTGAGTGAGAGAGTGTGTGTGAGTGAGAGAGAGCATGTGTGTGAGTGTGAGAGAGAGTCTGTGTGAGAGAGAGAGTGTGTGTGTGAGAGAGAGCATGTGTGTGACTGTGCGGGAGAGAGAGAGTGCGGGGGAGAGAGAGTGCGGGGGAGAGAGAGTGCGGGGGAGAGAGAATGCGGGGGAGAGAGAGTGCGGGGGAGAGAGAGTGCGGGGGAGAGAGAGTGCGGGGGAGAGAGAGTGCGGGGGAGAGTCTGTGTGAGAGAGAGAGTGTGTGTGAGTGAGAGAGTGTGTGTGAGTGAGAGAGTGTGTGTGAGTGAGAGAGAGCATGTGTGTGATTGTGAGAGAGAGTCTGTGTGAGAGAGAGAGTGTGTGTGTGTGAGAGAGAGCAAGTGTGTGACTGTGCGGGAGAGAGAGAGTGCGGGAGAGAGAGAGTGCGGGGGAGAGAGAGTGCGGGGGAGAGAGAGTGCGGGGGAGAGAGAGTGCGGGGGAGAAATTCTGCGGGGGAGAGAGTGTGCGGGGGAGAGAGTGTGTGGGAGAGAGAGTGTGTGAAAGTGAGTGTGTGTGTTCTAGAGAGAGTGTGTGTGAGACAGTGTGTGTGTGAGAGAGAGAGTGAGAGTGTGTGTGAGAGAGAGTGTGTGAGAGAGAGTGTGTGTGAGAGTGTGTGTGTGTGTGAGAGAGAGAGTGTGTGTGAGAGTGTGTGTGTGAGTGTGTGTGAGAGAGAGTGTGTGAGAGTGCGTGTGTGTGAGAGTGCGTGTGTGTGAGAGAGTGTGTGTGCGAGAGAGTGTGTGTGCGAGAGAGTGTGTGTGCGAGAGAGTGTGTGTGCGAGAGAGTGTGTGTGCGAGAGAGTGTGTGTGCGAGAGAGTGTGTGTGCGAGAGAGTGTGTGTGCGAGAGAGTGTGTGTGTGAGAGTGCGTGTGTGAGAGTGTGTGTGTGAGAGAGCGTGTGTGAGAGTGTGTGTGAGTATGTGTGTGTGTGAAAGAGTGTGAGAGTGTGCGTGACGGAGAGTGTGCGTGAGAGAGAGTGTGCGCGAAAGAGAGAGAATGTGCAAGAGAGAGTGTGTGCGAGAGAGAGTGTGTGTGAGAGAGAGGCACGAGAGAGAGTGTGTGTGTGCGAGGGAGTGTGTGTGAGAGAGAGAGAGAGAGTGCATGTGAGAGAGTGTGTGAGAGAGTGGGAGGTAATAGGGGCTGGAGGAGGTTACAGAGATAGGGAGGGGTGTGGAGCTGGAGGAGGTTACAGAGATAGGGAGGGGGTGTAGGGATCTGGAGGAGTTTACAGAGATAGGGAGGGGTGTAGGGGCTGGAGGAGGTTACAGAGATAGGGAGGGGTGTAGGGGCTGGAGGAGGTTACAGAGATAGGGGTGTAGGGGACTGGAGGAGGTTACAGAGATAGGGAGGGGTGTAGGGGCTGGAGGAGGTTACAGAGATAGGGAGGGGCTGGAGGGGGTTACAGAGATAGGGAGGGGTGTAGGGGCTGGAGGAGGTTACAGAGATAGGGAGGGGGTGTAGGGGCTGGAGGAGGTTACAGAGATAGGGAGGGGTGTAGGGGCTGGAGGAGGTTACAGAGATAGGGAGGGGTGTAGGGGCTGGAGGAGGTTACAGAGATAGGGAGGGGCGTAGGAGCTGGAGGGGGTTACAGAGATAGGGAGGGGTTTAGGGGCTGGGGGAGGTTACAGAAATAGGGAGGGGTATAGGGGCTGGAGGAGGTTACAGAGATAGGGAGGGGTCGTAGGGGCTGGAGGCGGTTACAGAGATAGGGAGGGGGGTCGGGAGCTGGAGGGGGTTACGGAGATAGGGAGGGGGTGTAGGGGCTGGAGGAGCTTACAGAGATAGGGAGGGGTGTAGGGGGTTGGAGGAGGTTACAGAGATAGGGAGGGGTCGTAGGGGCTGGAGGCGGTTACAGAGATAGGGAGGGGGGTCGGGAGCTGGAGGGGGTTACGGAGATAGGGAGGGGGTGTAGGGGCTGGAGGAGCTTACAGAGATAGGGAGGGGTGTAGGGGGTTGGAGGAGGTTACAGAGATAGGGAGGGGTGTAGGGGCTGGGGTAGGTTACAGAGATAGGGAGGGGTTTAGGGGCTGGAGGGCGTTACAGAGATAGGGAGGGGTGTAGGGGCTGGAGGGGGTTACAGAGATAGGGAGGGGGTGTAGGGGCTGGAGGAGGTTACAGAGATAGGGAGGGGGTGTAGCGGCTGGGGTAGGTTACAGAGATAGGGAGGGGGTGTAGGGGGCTGGAGGGGGTTACAGAGATAGGGAGGGCGTGTAGGGGCTGGAGGAGGTTACAGAGATAGGGAGGGGTGTAGGGGGCTGGAGGAGGTTACAGAGATAGGGAGGGGTGTAGGGGCTGGAGGAGGTTACAGAGATAGGGAGGGGTGTAGGGGGCTGGAGGAGGTTACAGGGGTAGGGAGGGGTGTCGGGGCTGGAGGAGGTTACAGAGATAGGGAGGGGTTTAGGGGCTGGGGGAGGTTACAGAGATAGGGAGGGGTTTAGGGGCTGGGGGAGGTTACAGAGATAGGGAGGGGTTTAGGTGCTGGGGGAGGTTACAGAGATAGGGAGGGTTTTAGGGGCTGGAGGGGGTTACAGAGATAGGGAGGGGTGTAGGGGCTGGAGGGGGTTACAGAGATAGGGAGGGGGTGTAGGGGGCTGGAGGAGGTTACAGAGATAGGGAGGGGGTGTAGGGGCTGGAGGAGGTTACAGAGATAGGGAGGGGGTGTAGGGGCTGGAGGAGGTTACAGAGATAGGGAGGGGGTGTAGGGGCTGGGGTAGGTTACAGAGATAGGGAGGGGGTGTAGGGGGCTGGAGGGGGTTACAGAGATAGGGAGGGGGTGTAGGGGCTGGGGTAGGTTACAGAGATAGGGAGGGGGTGTAGGGGGCTGGAGGGGGTTACAGAGACAGGGAGGGGTGTAGGGGGCTGGAGGTGGTTACAGAGATAGGGAGGGGTGTAGGGGCTGGAGGAGGTTACAGAGATAGGGAGGGGGTGTAGGGGCTGGAGGAGGTTACAGAGATAGGGAGGGGGTGTAGGGGCTGGAGGAGGTTACAGAGATAGGGAGGGGGTGTAGGGGGCTGGAGGGGGTTACAGAGATAGGGAGGGGTGTAGGGGGCTGGAGGAGGTTGCAGAGATAGGGAGGGGTGTAGGGGCTGGAGGAGGTTACAGAGATAGGGAGGGGGTGTAGGGGCTGGAGGAGGTTACAGAGATAGGGAGGGGGTGTAGGGGGCTGGAGGAGGTTACAGAGATAGGGAGGGGGTGTAGGGGCTGGAGGAGGTTACTGAGATAGGGAGGGGGTGTAGGGGCTGGAGGAGGTTACAGAGATAGGGAGGGGGTGTAGGGGCTGGAGGAGGTTACAGAGATAGGGAGGGGGTGTAGGGGCTGGAGGAGGTTACAGAGATAGGGAGGGCGTGTAGGGGCTGGAGGAGGTTACAGAGATAGGGAGGGGTGTAGGGGGCTGGAGGAGGTTACAGAGATAGGGAGGGGTGTAGGGGCTGGAGGAGGTTACAGAGATAGGGAGGGGTTTAGGGGCTGGAGGAGGTTACAGGGGTAGGGAGGGGTTTAGGGGCTGGGGGAGGTTACAGAGATAGGGAGGGGTTTAGGGGCTGGGGGAGGTTACAGAGATAGGGAGGGTTTTAGGGGCTGGAGGGGGTTACAGAGATAGGGAGGGGGTGTAGGGGCTGGAGGGGGTTACAGAGATAGGGAGGGGGTGTAGGGGGCTGGAGGAGGTTACAGAGATAGGGAGGGGGTGTAGGGGCTGGAGGAGGTTACAGAGATAGGGAGGGGGTGTAGGGGCTGGAGGAGGTTACAGAGATAGGGAGGGGGTGTAGGGGCTGGAGGAGGTTACAGAGATAGGGAGGGGTGTAGGGGCTGGAGGGGGTTACAGAGATAGGGAGGGGGTGTAGGGGGCTGGAGGAGGTTACAGAGATAGGGAGGGGATGTAGGGGCTGGAGGAGGTTACAGAGATAGGGAGGGGGTGTAGGGGCTGGAGGAGGTTACAGAGATAGGGAGGGTGTGTAGGGGCTGGGGTAGGTTACAGAGATAGGGAGGGGGTGTAGGGGCTGGAGGAGGTTACAGAGATAGGGAGGGTGTGTAGGGGGCTGGAGGAGGTTACAGAGATAGGGAGGGGGTGTAGGGGGCTGGAGGAGGTTACAGAGATAGGGAGGGGTGTAGGGGCTGGAGGAGGTTACAGAGATAGGGAGGGGTGTAGGGGCTGGAGGGGGTTACAGAGATAGGGAGGGGGTGTAGGGGGCTGGAGGAGGTTACAGAGATAGGGAGGGTGTGTAGGGGCTGGAGGAGGTTACAGAGATAGGGAGGGGGTGTAGGGGGATGGAGGAGGTTACAGAGATAGGGAGGGGGTGTAGGGGGATGGAGGAGGTTACAGAGATAGGGAGGGGGTGTAGGGGCTGGAGGAGGTTACAGAGATAGGGAGGGTGTGTAGGGGCTGGAGGAGGTTACAGAGATAGGGAGGGGGTGTAGGGGGATGGAGGAGGTTACAGAGATAGGGAGGGGGTGTAGGGGGATGGAGGAGGTTACAGAGATAGGGAGGGGTGTAGGGGCTGGAGGAGGTTACAGAGATAGGGAGGGTGTGTAGGGGGCTGGAGGAGGTTACAGAGATAGGGAGAGGGTGTAGGGGGATGGAGGAGGTTACAGAGATAGGGAGGGGGTGTAGGGGGATGGAGGAGGTTACAGAGATAGGGAGGGGGTGTAGGGGCTGGAGGGGGTTACAGAGATAGGGAGGGGGTGTAGGGGCTGGAGGGGGTTACAGAGATAGGGAGGGGGTGTAGGGACTGGAGGAGGTTACAGAGATAGGGAGGGGTGTAGGGGCTGGAGGAGGTTACAGAGATAGGGAGGGGGTGTAGGGACTGGAGGAGGTTACAGAGATAGGGAGGGGGTGTAGGGGCTGGAGGGGGTTACAGAGATAGGGAGGGGGTGTAGGGACTGGAGGAGGTTACAGAGATAGGGAGGGGGTGTAGGGGCTGGAGGGGGTTACAGAGATAGGGAGGGGGTGTAGGGGGCTGGAGGGGGTTACAGAGATAGGGAGGGGGTGTAGGGGGCTGGAGGAGGTTACAGAGATAGGGAGGGGGTGTAGGGGGCTGGAGGAGGTTACAGAGATAGGGAGGGGGTGTAGGGGGCTGGAGGAGGTTACAGAGATAGGGAGGGGGGGTAGGGGTTGGAGGAGGTTACAGAGATAGGGAGGGCTGTAGGGGGCTGGAGGAGGTTACAGAGATAGGGAGGGCTGTAGGGGGCTGGAGGGGGTTACAGAGATAGGGAGGGGGTGTAGGGGCTGGAGGAGGTTACAGAGATAGGGAGGGGGTGTAGGGGGCTGGAGGAGGTTACAGAGATAGGGAGGGGGTGTAGGGGTTGGAGGAGGTTACAGAGATAGGGAGGGCTGTAGGGGGCTGGAGGGGGTTACAGAGATAGGGAGGGGGTGTAGGGGCTGGAGGAGGTTACAGAGATAGGGAGGGGGTGTAGGGGGCTGGAGGAGGTTACAGAGATAGGGAGGGGTGTAGGGGGCTGGAGGGGGTTACAGAGATAGGGAGGGGGTGTAGGGGGCTGGAGGAGGTTACAGAGATAGGGAGGGGGTGTAGGGGGCTGGAGGAGGTTACAGAGATAGGGAGGGGGTGTTGGGGCTGGAGGAGGTTACAGAGATAGGGAGGGGGTGTAGGGGGCTGGAGGAGGTTACAGAGATAGGGAGGGGGTGTCGGGGATTGGAGGAGATTACAGGGATAGGGAGGGGTGTAGGGGCTGGAGGGGGTTACAGAGATAGGGAGGGGTGTCGGGGATTGGAGGAGATTACAGGGATAGGGAGGGGTGTAGGGGCTGGAGGAGGTTACAGAGATAGGGAGGGGTGTAGGGGCCGGAGGAGATTACAGAGATAGGGAGGGGGTGTAGGGGGCTGGAGGAGGTTACAGAGATAGGGAGGGGGTGTCGGGGATTGGAGGAGATTACAGGGATAGGGAGGGGTGTAGGGGCTGGAGGGGGTTACAGAGATAGGGAGGGGTGTCGGGGATTGGAGGAGATTACAGGGATAGGGAGGGGTGTAGGGGCTGGAGGAGGTTACAGAGATAGGGAGGGGTGTAGGGGCTGGAGGAGGTTACAGAGATAGGGAGGGGTGTAGGGGGCTGGAGGAGGTTACAGAGATAGCGAGGGGTGTAGGGGGCTGGAGGAGGTTACAGAGATAGGGAGGGGGTGTAGGGGCTGGAGGTTACAGAGATAGGGAGGGGGTGTAGGGGCTGGAGGAGGTTACAGAGATAGGGAGGGGTGTAGGGGCTGGAGGGGGTTACAGAGATAGGGAGGGTGTGTAGGGGGCTGGAGGAGGTTACAGAGATAGGGAGGGGGTGTAGGGGCTGGAGGGGGTTACAGAGATAGGGAGGGCGTGTAGGGGGCTGGAGGAGGTTACAGAGATAGGGAGGGGGTGTAGGGGCTGAGGGAGGTTACAGAGATAGGGAGGGGGTGTAGGGGCTGGAGGAGGTTACAGAGATAGGGAGGGGGTGTAGGGGGCTGGAGGAGGTTACAGAGATAGGGAGGGGTGTAGGGGGCTGGAGGAGGTTACAGAGATAGGGAGGGGGTGTAGGGGCTGAGGGAGGTTACAGAGATAGGGAGGGGGTGTAGGGGCTGGAGGAGGTTACAGAGATAGGGAGGGGGTGTAGGGGGCTTGAGGAGGTTACAGAGATAGGGAGGGGGTGTAGGGGCTGAGGGAGGTTACAGAGATAGGGAGGGGGTGTAGGGGCTGGAGGAGGTTACAGAGATAGGGAGGGGGTGTAGGGGGCTGGAGGAGGTTACAGAGATAGGGAGGGGGTGTAGGGGCTGGAGGAGGTTACAGAGATAGGGAGGGGTGTAGGGGGCTGGAGGAGGTTACAGAGATAGGGAGGGGTGTAGGGGCTGGAGGAGGTTACAGAGATAGGGAGGGGGTGTAGGGGGCTGGAGGAGGTTTCAGAGATAGGGAGGGGGTGTAAGGGCTGGAGGAGGTTACAGAGATAGGGAGGGGTGTAGGGGGCTGGAGGAAGTTACAGAGATAGGGAGGGGTGTAGGGGGCTGGAGGAGGTTACAGAGATAGGGAGGGGTGTAGGGGCTGGAGGAGGTTACAGAGATAGGGAGGGGTGTAGGGGACTGGAGGAGGTTACAGAGATAGGGAGGGGGTGTCGGGGCTGGAGGAGGTTACAGAGATAGGGAGGGGTGTCGGGGGCTGGAGGAGGTTACAGAGATAGGGAGGGGGTGTAGGGGCTGGAGGAGGTTACAGTGATAGGGAGGGGTGTAGGGGCTGGAGGAGGTTACAGAGATAGGGAGGGGTGAAGGGGCTGGAGGAGGTTACAGAGATAGGGAGGGGTGTAGGGGGCTGGAGGGGGTTACAGAGATAGGGAGGGGGTGTAGGGCCTGGAGGAGGTTACAGAGATAGGGAGGGGGTGTAGGGGCTGAGGGAGGTTACAGAGATAGGGAGGGGGTGTAGGGGCTGAGGGAGGTTACAGAGATAGGGAGGGGGTGTAGGGGGCTGGAGGAGGTTACAGAGATAGGGAGGGGTGTAGGGGCTGGAGGAGGTTACAGAGATAGGGAGGGGGTGTAGGGGCTGGAGGAGGTTACAGAGATAGGGAGGGGGTGTAGGGGCTGGAGGAGGTTACAGAGATAGGGAGGGGTGTAGGGGCTGGAGGAGGTTACAGAGATAGGGAGGGGTGAAGGGGCTGGAGGAGGTTACAGAGATAGGGAGGGGTGTCGGGGGCTGGAGGAGGTTACAGAGATAGGGAGG
Organism: Mustelus asterias; assembly: GCF_964213995.1. Lineage (NCBI taxonomy): Eukaryota > Metazoa > Chordata > Chondrichthyes > Carcharhiniformes > Triakidae > Mustelus > Mustelus asterias. Next base: position 14,090 of record NW_027592170.1, read on the forward strand.
GGTGTCGGGGGCTGGAGGAGGTTACAGGGATAGGGAGGGGTGAAGGGGCTGGAGGAGGTTACAGAGATAGGGAGGGGGTGTAGGGGCTGGAGGAGGTTACAGAGATAGGGAGGGGTGTCGGGGGCTGGAGGAGGTTACAGGGATAGGGAGGGGTGAAGGGGAACACACGTGCACGCCACCTCTTGGTGTCTCTCCATCTGCTGTGTCTGGCGCTCAAGGGGTTAACATCTGTTAACGTCTGTCTGGTGAAGCGAGCACTACCAGGAAAAATGAGTCACGGTTGGTTTTCCTCCAACTTTTGCTCCCTTTATATATCGGGACAGGAGCCAGAATGACCAGAAGGCAGAGAGTGTCAACAGCTCAGAGTGAAGGAGGCAGCCGACAGTAAAACAGACAGCGCGCAAAGGTGGACGGAAATCTAACCCGATCGAAAGCACCATCGCGGCTTGGAGATGGAGCAGAACATGTATCAGAGCTGGGAGGTCAGGAAGTGTCAGCCTCCTGAAGGTACTTGCCTGTCAGTGGGTCGGTGCTGAGGGAGCGCCGCACTGTGGGAGGGTTGGTGCTGAGGGAGCGCCGCACTGTGGGAGGGTCAGTGCTGAGGGAGCGCCGCACTGTGGGAGGGTCGGTGCTGAGAGAGCGCCGCACTGTGGGAGGGTCAGTGCTGAGGGAGCGCCGCACTGTGGGAGGGTCAGTGCTGAGGGAGCGCCGCACTGTGGGAGGGTCAGTGCTGAGGGAGCGCCGCACTGTGGGAGGGTCAGTGCTGAGGGAGCGCCGCACTGTGGGAGGGTCAGTGCTGAGGGAACGCCGCACTGTGGGAGGGTCAGTGCTGAGGGAGTGCCGCACTGTGGGAGGAGGGTCAGTGCTGAGGGAGCGCCGCACTGTGGGAGGGTCAGTGCTGAGGGAGCGCCGCACTGTGGGAGGGTCAGTGCTGAGGGAGCGTCGCACTGTGGGAGGGTCGGTGCTGAGGGAGCGCCGCACTGTGGGAGGGTCAGTGCTGAGGGAGCGCTGCACTGTGGGAGGGTCAGTGCTGAGGGAGCGCCACACTGTGCGAGAGTCAGTGCTGAGGGAACACCGCACTGTGGGAGGGTCAGTGCTGAGGAAGCGCCGCACTGTGGGGGGGGTCAGTGCTGAGGGAGCGCCGCACTGTGGGAGGGTCCGTGCTGAGGGAGCGCCGCACTGTGGGAGGGTCAGTGCTGAGGGAGCGCCGCACTGTGGGAGGGTCAGTGCTGAGGGAGCGCCGCACTGTGGGAGGGTCGGTGCTGAGGGAGCGCCGCGCTGTGGGAGGGTCAGTGCTGAGGGAGCGCCGCACTGTGGGTGGGTCAGTGCTGAGGGAGCGCCGCACTGTGGGAGGGTCAGTGCTGAGGGTGCGCCGCGCTGTGGGAGGGTCAGTGCTGAGGGAGCGCCGCACTGTGGGAGGGTCAGTGCTGAGGGAGCGCCGCACTGTGGGAGGGTCAGTGCTGAGGGAGCGCCGCACTGTGGGGAGGGTCGGTGCTGAGGGAGCGCCGCACTGTGGGTGGGTCAGTGTTGAGGGAGCACCGCACTGTGGGAGTGTCAGTGCTGAGGGAGCGCCGCACTGTGGGAGGGTCAGTGCTGAGGGAGCGCCGCACTGTGGGTGGGTCAGTGCTGAGGGAGCGCCGCACTGTGGGAGGGTCAGTGCTGAGGGAGCGCCGCACTGTGGGAGTGTCGGTGCTGAGGGAGCGCCGCACTGTGGGTGGGTCAGTGTTGAGGGAGCGCCGCACTGTGGGAGTGTCAGTGCTGAGGGGGCGCCGCACTTTGGGAGGGCCAGTGCTGAGGGAGCGCCGCACTGTGGGAGGGTCAGCGCTGAGGGAGCGCCGCACTGTGGGAGGGTCGGTGCTGAGGGAGCGCCGCACTGTGGGAGGGTCAGTGCTGAGGGAGCGCCGCACTGTGAGAGGGTCAGCGCTGAGGGAGCGCCGCACTGTGGGAGGGTCAGTGCTGAGGGAGCGCCGCACTGTGTGAGGGTCAGTGCTGAGGGAGCGCCTCAGTCAGGGAGCGTCACACTGAGGGAGCGTCACACTGAGGGATCATCACACTGAGGGATCATCACACTGAGGGAGCGTCACACTGAGGGAGCGTCACACTGAGGGAGCGTCACACTGAGGGAGCGTAACACTGAGGGATCATCACACTGAGGGAGCGTCACACTGAGGGATCATCACACTGAGGGAGCGTCACACTGAGGGAGCGTCACACTGAGGGAGCGTCACACTGAGGGAGCGTCACACTGAGGGATCATCACACTGAGGGAGCGTCACACTGAGGGAGCGTCACACTGAGGGAGCGTCACACTGAGGGAGCGTAACACTGAGGGAGCGTCACACTGAGGGAGCGTCACACTGAGGGAAGTCACGCTGAGGGAGCGTCACACTGAGGGAGCGCCGCGCTGAGGGGAAGTCACACTGAGGGAGCGTCACACTGAGGGAGCGTCACACTGAGGGAGCGTCACACTGAGGGGGCGTCACACTGAGGGAGCGTCACACTGAGGGAGCGTCACACTGAGGGAGCGTCACACTGAGGGAGGTGGTGATCAGAGGTTAAGCCGAGTGTGTGTGACGTGTTTGAGACTTGCAGTGATTGTGTACAATAACAATGTTGCTTTCGAACCCTCCCATGAGTTATATGTTCCACACACTCACTGCTGTGCGCAGCTCGGGCGGGTTTCCAATATATTCTGTCTGTGAACTGACTGTCGGATTGCACAGTCAGGAGTCTCACAACACCAGGTAACTCACCTGAAGAAGGGGCTTGGTCCTCCGAAAGCTAGTGCTGCCGGATGAACCTGTTGGACTTTCACCTGGTGTTGTGAGACTCCTTACTGTGCCCACCCCAGTCCAACGCCGGCAGCTCCACATCTCGGATTACACCCACGCCTACAGCTGTGAACTCATCCGGGACAGGAAAAGCGTTGGCACATGTCTAGACCCATAGAACCATAGAAAATTACAGCTCAGAAACAGGCCTTTTGGCCCTTCTTGTCTGTGCCGAACCATTTTATGCCTCGTCCCACTGACCTGCACTTGGACCATATCCCTCCACACCCCTCTCATCCATCAACACGTCCAAGTTTTTCTTAAATGTTAAAAGTGACCCCGCATTTACCACTTTATCCGGCAGCTCATTCCACACTCCCACCACTCTCTGCGTGAAGAAGCCCCCCCTAATATTCCCTTTAAACTTTTCTCCTTTCACCCTTAACCCATGCCTTCTGGTTTTTTTCTCCCCGAGCCTCAGCGGAAAAAGCCTGCTTGCATTCACTCTATCTATACCCATCAAAATCTTATACACCTCTATCAAATCTCCCCTCAATCTTCTACGCTCCAGGGAATAAAGTCCCAACCTATTCAATCTCTCTCTGTAACTCAGCTTCTCAAGTCCCGGCAACATCCTTGTGAACCTTCTCTGCACTCTTTCAACCTTATTTACATCCTTCCTGTAACTAGGTGACCAAAACTGTACACGATACTCCAAATTCGGCCTCACCAATGCCTTGTATAACCTTACCATAACACTCCAACTTTTATACTCGATACTCCGATTTATAAAGGCCAATGTACCAAAGGTACTCTTTACGACCCTATCCACCTGTGACGTCACTTTTAGGGAATTCTGTACCTGTATTCCCAAATCCCTCTGTTCAACTGCACTCTTCAGAGTCCTACCATTTACCCTGTACATTCTTCTTTGGTTTGTCCTTCCAAAGTGCAATATCTCACACTTGTCTGCGTTAAATTCCATTTGCCATTTTTTAGCCCATTTTTCTAGTTGGTCCAAATCCCTCTGCAAGCTTTGAAAACCTTCCTCACTGTCCACTACACCTCCAATCTTTGTATCATCAGCAAACTTGCTGATCCAATTGACCACATTATCATCCAGATCATTGATATAGATGACAAACAACAATGGACCCAACACCGATCCCTGCGGCACACCACTAGTCACAGGCCTCCACTCAGAGAAGCAATCCTCCACAACCACTCTCTGGCTTCTTCCATTGAGCCAGTGTCTTATCCAATTTACTACCTCCCCATGTATACCTAGCGACTGAACCTTCCTAACTAACCTCCCATGAGGGACCTTGTCAAAGGCCTTGCTGAAATCCAGGTAGACAACATCCACCGCCTTCCCTTCATCCACTTTCCTGGTAACCTCCTCGAAAAACTCTAATAGATTGGTCAAACATGACCTACCACGCACAAAGCCATGTTGACTCTCCCTAATAAGTCCCTGTCTATCCAAATATTTGTAGATCCTATCCCTTATCACACCTTCCAATAACTTGCCCACCACCGACGTCAAACTTACTGGCCTATAATTTCCCGGATTTCTTTTGGAAACTTTTTTAAACAACGGAACAACATGAGCCACCCTCCAATCATCCGGCACCTCCCCCGTGAATACTGACATTTTAAATATGTCTGCCAGGGCTCCTGCAAGTTCAACACTAGCTTCCCTCAAGGTCCGTGGATTATTGTCTAGACATTGTTGCCTTTTACAATCGGCCCCACGAGATTAAACCACCAAGACCTCATCAGAATGGCAAACCTTTGACCAACTCCGGTAGAGGGAGCTTTACTCTGTATCTAACCCCGTGCTGTACCTGTCCTGGGAGTGTTTGATGGGGACAGTGTCGAGGGAGCTTTACTCTGTATCTAACCCCGTGCTGTACTTGTCCTGGGAGTGTTTGATGGGGACAGTGTCGAGGGAGCTTTACTCTGTATCTAACCCCGTGCTGTACTTGTCCTGGGAGTGTTTGATGGGGACAGTGTAGAGGGAGCTTTACTCTGTATCTCACCCCGTGCTGTACCTGTCCTGGGAGTGTTTGATGGGGACAGTGTAGAGGGAGCTTTACTCTGTATCTAACCCTGTGCTGTACCTGTCCTGGGAGTGTTTGATGGGGGACAGTGTAGAGGGAGCTTTACTCTGTATCTAACCCCGTGCTGTACCTGTCCTGGGAGTGTTTGATGGGGGACAGTGTAGAGGGAGCTTTACTCTGTATCTAACCCCGTGCTGTACCTGTCCTGGGAGTGTTTGATGGGGACAGTGTAGAGGGAGCTTTACTCTGTATCTAACCCCGTGCTGTACCTGTCCTGGGAGTGTTTGATGGGGGACAGTGTAGAGGGAGCTTTACTCTGTATCTTACCCCGTGCTGTACCTGTCCTGGGAGTGTTTGATGGGGACAGTGTAGAGGGAGCTTTACTCTGTATCTAACCCCGTGCTGTACCTGTCCTGGGAGTGTTTGATGGGGACAGTGTAGAGGGAGCTTTACTCTGTATCTAACCCCGTGCTGTCCCTGTCCTGGGAGTCTTTGATGGGGACAGTGTCGAGGGAGCTTTACTCTGTATCTAACCCGTGCTGTACCTGTCCTGGGAGTGTTTGATGGGGACAGTGTTGAGGGAGCTTTACTCTGTATCTAACCCCGTGCTGTACCTGTCCTGGGAGTGTTTGATGGGGACAGTGTAGAGGGAGCTTTACTCTGTATCTAACCCCGTGCTGTACCTGTCCTGGGAGTGTTTGATGGGGACAGAGTAGAGGGAGCTTTACTCTGTATCTAACGCCGTGCTGTACCTGTCCTGGGAGTGTTTGATGGGGACAGTGTAGAGGGAGCTTTACTCTGTGTCTAACCCTGTGACGGTATAATTTTGGTCCTGCAGTCCGGCCGAATCTTGGGCCTCCCCCTCGGAAAGGGACCCACCTGGTTCTGACGGTGATTCCTCGACACTCACGCCCACTTGACCAATTCCATTGGTCTCATGATGGTGCTGAGGTCAAGAGCAGGGGCCACCCGTTGGTGTTTGGGAACAGCCTGCAGATCCACGGTGTGACTGACACAGACCGGGGCACGTGGACCTGCTGTTTCTCCAGCCCTGGGGCTCTGGAAAACTATGTAACCTATGACCTGGACGTCACAGGTAATGGTTTGTGTCTTCTGTAGGTTTGGGATCTGTTCAGTGAGGCCTCTCGGTCTCACTTTGAGGTGCATCGGAGACCCAGAGTTGTTTGTGAGGGAGATGTGGGGAGGGAGCTGTCCCTCTGCAGTGCCCTGTGTCCACTCGGCCAACTCCTGTTCAGCACATTGGCCGTGCTAAATTCTCCCTCAGTGTAACTCGAACAGGCGCCGGGGTGTGGCGACTAGGGGATTCTCACAGTAACTTCATTGCAGTGTTAATGTCTCAGTCGATCTTTCGGTCTCTCTCTGTCACTCTCTCTGTCTCTGTCTCCCTCTCTCTCTGTGCCTCTCTCTCTGTCTCTCTCTGTATCTATCTCTGTGTCTCCCTCTCTCTCGCTGTCTCCCTCCCTCTTGCTGTCTCCCTCTCGCTCTCTCCCTATCTCTTGCTCTCTCTCTCCCTCTCTCCCTCTCTCTCGCTCTCGCTCTCGCTCTCTCCCTCACTCTTGCTCTCTCCCTCTCTCTCTCGCTCTCTCCCTCTCTCTCGCTCTCTCCCTCTCACTTGCCCTCTCTCTCTCTCTCCCGCTCTCTCTCTCTCTTTTGCTCTCTCCCTCTCTCGCTCTCTCCCTCTCTCTCTCTCTCTCTCGCTCTCTCCCCCTCTCGCACTCTCTCTCGCTTTCTCCCTCTCTCTCCCTCTCTCCCTCTCTGTCACGCTCTCCCTCTCTCTCACTCTCTCCCCCTCTCTCCCTCTCTCTCGCTCACGCTCTCACTCTCTCCCTCTCTTTCGCTCTCTCCCTCTCTCTTGCTCTCTCCCTCCCTCTCTCGCTCTCTCCCTCTCTCTCGCTCTCTTGCTCTCTCCCTCTCTCTCTCGCTCTCTCGCTCTCTCCCTCTCTCCCTCTCTCTCGCTCTCTCCCTCTCTCTCTCACTCTCTCCTTCTCTCCCTCTCTCTCCCTCTCTCTCCCTCGCTCTCTCGTTCTCTCCCTCTCTCCCTCTCCCTCTCTCACTCTCTCCCCCTCTCTCGCTCTCTCCCTCTCTCTCTCCCTCTCTCTCGATGTCTCCTTGTCTCTGTCTCGCTCTCTCTCTCTCACTCTCTCCCTCTCTCTCACTCTCTCCCTCTCTCTCGCTCTCTCTCGCTCTCTCCCTCTCTCCCTCTCTCCCCCTCTCTCGCTCTCTCCCTCTCTCTCTCCCTCTCTCTCGATGTCTCCTTGTCTCTGTCTCGCTCTCTCTCTCTCCCTCTCTCTCAATGTCTCTTTGTCTCTGTCTCACTCTCTGTCTCGCTCTCTGTCCCTCTGTCCCTCTCTCTGTCTCTCTCTCTCACTCTCTCTCTCCCCCCTCTCTCTCTCTCTCTCTGTCTCTCTCCCGCTCTCTGTCACAGAATAAAAGGGGGGAAGGGACTCAGTGAAAACGGGTTTGGGGTAGAATTCACTCTCTCCGAGAGTGGAGAATTCTTTACCCCGGGAAGCTCTGTGAGGGCGAATACTCAGAGATCGCCAGCGGCTGCGATCGAGAGGTGATTGGATTTGAGTTATTATTGTCACGTGTATCGGGATACAGTGAAAAGTATTGTTTCTTGCGCGCTGTACAGATAAAGCATACCGTTCATAGAGAAGGAAAGGAGAGGGTGCAGAATGTAGTGTTACAGTCACAGCTGGGGTGTAGAGAAAGATCAGCTTACTGAGGGACAATTTTGCAGAGCCAATCCACCATCTTTGGACACTTAGGGACAATTTCGCACGGCCAATCCTGCAACTCGCACATCTGTTGAATGTGGGAGGAGACCGGAGCACCCGGAGGAAACCCACGCAGACACGGGGAGAACGTACAGACTCCGCACAGACAGTGACCCGAGCCAGGAATCGAACCCAGGTCCCTGGCGCTGTGAGGCAGCAGTGCTAACCCTCTGTACCACTGTGACTTCTGTCAGGTCTCCCCTCAGCCTCCGCCGCTCCAGAGAAAACAACCCGAGTTTGTCCAGCCTCTCCTTATAGCTCAGAGCCCCTAATCCAGGCAGCACCTGGTAAACCTCTTCCCCACCCTCTCCAAAGCCTCCACATCCTTCCTGTCATGTGGTGACCAGAATTGAACGCAATGGTCTTTCAGTGCGGCCAAACCAGAGGTTTATAAAGCTGCAACATGACATCCTAACTCTTGTACTCAATGCCCCGACCAATAAAGGCAAGCGTGCCGTCGGACTTCTTCACCACCCTGTCTCCTTGTTCACAACTAACCGATTATTTCTTATCATTAATTTTTGTTGGCAGAGCAACTTAATTAAAAGGAAAGAGGGGAATGTTACAGTGAAATGGGTTTTGTTAAGGGATCTTAAATCGTTTTTTCAAGTTTATTTATTCGTGTCACAAGTTGGCTTACATTAACACTGCAATGAAGTTACTGTGAAAATCCCCGAGTCGCCACACTCCAGATACACTGAGGAAGAATTTAGCACGGCCAATCCCCCTAACCTGCACATCTTTGGACACTAAGGGACAATTTAGCATGGCCAATCCACCGAACCTACACATCTTTGGACACTAAGGGGCAATTTAGCATGGCCAATCCCCCTAACCTGCACATCTTTGGACACTAAGGGGCAATTTAGCACGGCCAATCCACCTAACCTACACATCTTTGGACACTAAGGGGCAATTTAGCATGGCCAATCCCCCTAACCTACACATCTTTGGACACTAAGGGGCAATTTAGCACGGCCAATCCACCTAACCTACACATCTTTGGACACTAAGGGGCAATTTAGCATGGCCAATCCCCCTAACCTGCACATCTTTGGACACTAAGGGGCAATTTAGCACGGCCAATCCACCTAACCTGCACATCTTTGGACACTAAGGGGCAATTTAGCATGGCCAATCCCCCTAACCTGCACATCTTTGGACACTAAGGGGCAATTTAGCATGGCCAATCCACCTAACCTACACATCTTTGGACACTAAGGGGCAATTTAGCATGGCCAATCCACCTAACCAGCACATCTTTGGACACTAAGGGGCAATTTAGCACGGCCAATCCACCTAACCTGCACATCTTTGGACACTAAGGGACAATTTAGCACGGCCAATCCCCCTAACCTACACATCTTTGGACACTAAGGGGCAATTTAGCACGGCCAATCCCCCTAACCTACACATCTTTGGACACTAAGGGACAATTTAGCACGGCCAATCCACCTAACCTGCACATCTTTGGACACTAAGGGGCAATTTAGCATGGCCAATCCACCTAACCTACACATCTTTGGACACTAAGGGGCAATTTAGCATGGCCAATCCACCTAACCTACACATCTTTGGACACTAAGGGGCAATTTAGCACGGCCAATCCACCTAACCTGCACATCTTTGGACACTAAGGGACAATTTAGCATGGCCAATCCACCTAACCTGCACATCTTTGGACACTAAGGGGCAATTTAGCATGGCCAATCCACCTAACCTACACATCTTTGACGAATAAGGGACAATTTAACATGGCCAATCCACCGAACCTGTATATCTTTGAGCACTAAGGGGCAATTTTGCATGGTCAATCACCCTAACCAGCATGGCGTTCGGACTGTGGGAGGAAACCGGAGCCCGGGTGAAACGTGCCGATTCCACACAGACAGTGACCCGAGCTGGGAATCGAACCCAGGTCCCAGGCACTGTGAGGCAGCAGTGCGAACCCACTGTGCCACCCTGCAGCCCGTATCTGGCTGGGTTCAGTCCAGTTTCTTTTGAAAAGATGGTTGAAGATGGAGGAGCGAGGTGATGATGGAAAGGTGTTGAATTCAGTTGAGTTCCAGGGGCCGTAAAGTGTCAAATTGGGAAGATGTTGGGGGAACAGGATTGGGAGCAGCGAAGACAAACGGTGAGAAGCGAGTGGTGCAAATGGTTTGAAAGAGAGTTTTCTTCTTCATATTTGTTTGATAAGGTTCTTGTTAAAGTTCCTCTCCCTTTTTCAGGAGGATCGTCTAGAAACCTCTTCAAGATATTGGCCACGGTTTTTTTCAGTGCGTTCATTATTGCTGTGGTTCCCCTTGCCCTGATTTGTGAGTATCTTCCTCATTCCCTTTACAGTGTCTCTCCCACAGTGCGGCGCTCCCTCAGCACTGACCCTCCCACAGTGCGGCACTCCCTCAGCACTGACCCTCCCACAGTGCGGCGCTCCCTCAGCACTGCCCCTCCCACAGTGCGGCGCTCCCTCAGCACTGACCCTCCCACACTGCGGCACTCCCTCAGCACTGACCCTCCCACAGTGCGGCACTCCCTCAGCACTGACCCTCCCACAGTGCGGCGCTCCCTCAGCACTGCCCCTCCCACAGTGCGGCGCTCCCTCAGCACTGACCCTCCCACAGTGCGGTGTTCCCTCAGCACTGACCCACAGTGCGGCACTCCCTCAGCACCGACCCTCCCACAGTGCGGCGCTCCCTCAGCACTGACCCTCAGCACTGACCCTCCCACAGTGCGGCACTCCCTCAGCACCGACCCTCCCACAGTGCGGCACTCCCTCAGCACCGACCCTCCCACAGTGCAGCGCTCCTTCAGCACTGACCCTCCCACAGTGCGGCGCTCCCTCAGCACTGACCCACCCACAGTGCGGAGCTCCCTCAGCACTGACCCTCCCACAGTGCGGCGCTCCCTCAGCACTGACCCTCCCACAGTGCGGCACTCCCTCAGCACTGACCCTCCCACAGTGCGGCACTCCCTCAGCACTGACCCTCCCACAGTGCGGCACTCCTTCAGCACTGACCCTCCCACAGTGCGGCGCTCCCTCAGCACAGACCCTCCCACAGTGCGACGCTCCCTCAGCACTGACCCTCCCACAGTGCGGCGCTCCCTCAGCACTGACCCTCCCACAGTGCGACGCTCCCTCAGCACTGACCCTCCCACAGTGCGGCGCTCCCTCAGCACTGACCCTCCCACAGTGCGGCGCTCCCTCAGCACCGACCCTCCCACAGTGCGGCGCTCCCTCAGCACCGACCCTCCCACAGTGCGGTGCTCCCTCAGCACTGACCCTCCCACAGTGCGGCGCTCCCTCAGCACCGACCCTCCCACAGTGCGGCGCTCCTTCAGCACTGACCCTCCCACAGTGCGGCGCTCCCTCAGCACTGACCCACCCACAGTGCGGCGCTCCCTCAGCACTGACCCTCCCACAGTGCGGCGCTCCCTCAGCACTGACCCACCCACAGTGCGGCGCTCCCTCAGCACTGACCCTCCCACAGTGCGGCGCTCCTTCAGCACTGACCATCCCACAGTGCGGAGCTCCCTCAGCACTGACCCTCCCACAGTGCGGCGCTCCCTCAGCACTGACCCACCCACAGTGCGGAGCTCCCTCAGCACTGACCCTCCCACGTGCGGCGCTCCCTCAGCACTGACCCACCCACAGTGCGGAGCTCCCTCAGCACTGACCCTCCCACAGTGCGGCGCTCCCTCAGATCTGACCCTCCCACAGTGCGGCGCTCCCTCAGCACTGACCCTCCCACAGTGCAGCGCTCCCTCAGCACTGACCCTCCCACAGTGCGGTGCTCCCTCAGCACTGACCCTCCCACAGTGCGGCGCTCCCTCAGCACTGACCCTCCCACAGTGCGGCGCTCCCTCAGCACTGACCCTCCCACAGTGCGGCGCTCCCTCAGCACTGACCCTCCCACAGTGCGGCGCTCCCTCAGCACTGACCCTCCCACAGTGCGGCGCTCCCTCAGCACTGACCCTCCCACAGTGCGGCGCTCCCTCAGCACCGACCCTCCCACAGTGCGGCACTCCCTCAGCACCGACCCTCCCACAGTGCGGCGCTCCCTCAGCACTGACCCTCCCACAGTGCGGCGCTCCCTCAGCACCGACCCTCCCACAGTGCGGCGCTCCCTCAGCACTGACCCTCCCACAGTGCGGCGCTCCCTCAGCACTGACCCTCCCACAGTGCGGCGCTCCCTCAGCACTGACCCTCCCACAGTGCGGCACTCCCTCAGCACTGACCCTCCCACAGTGCGGTGCTCCCTCATCACTGACCCTCCCACAGTGCGGCGCTCCCTCAGCACCGACCCTCCCACAGTGCGGCGCTCCCTCATCACTGACCCTCCCACAGTGCGGCGCTCCCTCAGCACTGACCCTCCCACAGTGCGGCGCTCCCTCAGCACTGACCCTCCCACAGTGCGGCGCTCCCTCAGCACTGACCCTCCCACAGTGCGGCGCTCCCTCAGCACTGACCCTCCCACAGTGCGACGCTCCCTCAGCACTGACCCTCCCACAGTGCGGCGCTCCCTCAGCACCGACCCTCCCACAGTGCGGCGCTCCCTCAGCACTGACCCTCCCACAGTGCGACGCTCCCTCAGCACTGACCCTCCCACAGTGCGGCGCTCCCTCAGCACTGACCCTCCCACAGTGCGGCGCTCCCTCAGCACTGACCCTCCCACAGTGCGGCGCTCCCTCAGCACCGACCCTCCCACAGTGCGGCGCTTTTGCTTCAAGTGGGTGAGTTGAGAAGGGAGCGGGAGTGGACAATGAAGGGTTTGTGAAGGTGAGATGGAGGGAGGGAGGGAATCAGACAAAGAACGAAGAAAATCCCAGCACAGGAACAGGCATTTTGGCCTCTCCAAGCCTGCACCAACCATGCTGCCCCTCTGGACTAAAACCCCCTCCCCTTCCGGGGACCCTATTCCCATCCCGATTCATGTATTTGTCCAGATGCCCCTTAAAAGTCACTGTCGTTTCCGCTTCCACAACCTCCCCCGGCAGCGAGTTCCAGGCTCCCACCATCCTCTGTGTAAAAAACCTGGCTCATACATCTCCTTTAAACCTTGCCCCTCGCACCTTAAACCTGTGCCCCCTGGTCATTAATAGAACAGACAGGGGAAGGGGGTGAGGCCTGAGGTGGAGGGAGATTGAGAGTGGTAGGAAATGAGGGAATTGGGTGCAGCAGAGGTGAGGAGGAGGGAGTGAGGGATATTGAGTGTGATTGAAGGAGGCAGTGAGGGAATTGGGTGCAGGAGGGGAGAGGGATGTAGATGAGGGAGTGAGGGATATTGAGGGTGATTGAAGGGGGGAGTAAGGGATATTGAGGGTGATTGAAGGAGGGAGTGAGGGATATTGAGGGTGATTGAAGGAACGAGTGAGGGATATTGAGGGTGCTGGAAGGAGGCAGTGAGGGATATTGAGGGTGATTGAAGGAGGGAGTGAGGGATATTGAGGGTGATTGAAGGAGGGAGTGAGGGATATTGAGGGTGATTGAAGGAGGGAGTGAGGGATATTGAGGGTGATTGAAGGAGGCAGTGAGGGATATTGAGGGTGATTGAAGGAGGGAGTGAGGGATAGTGAGGGTGATTGAAGGAGGAAGTGAGGGATATTGAGGGTGATTGAAGGAGGGAGTGAGGGATAGTGAGGGTGATTGAAGGAGGGAGTGAGGGATATTGAGGGTGATTGAAGGAGGGAGTGAGGGATATTGAGGGTGATTGAAGGAGGGAGTGAGGGATATTGAGGGTGATTGAAGGAGGGAGTGAGGGATATTGAGGGTGATTGAAGGAGGGAGTGAGGGATATTGAGGGTGATTGAAGGAGGGAGTGAGGGATATTGAGGGTGATTGAAGGAGGGAGTGAGGGATATTGAGGGTGATTGAAGGAGGGAGTGAGGGATATTGAGGATGATTGAAGGAGGGAGTGAGGGATATTGAGGGTGATTGAAGGAGGGAGTGAGGGATATTGAGGGTGATTGAAGGAGGGAGTGAGGGATATTGAGGGTGATTGAAGGAGGGAGTGAGGGATATTGAGGGTGATTGAAGGGGGGAGTGAGGGATATTGAGGGTGATTGAAGGAGGGAGTGAGGGATATTGAGGGTGCTGGAAAGGAGGGAGTGAGGGATATTGAGGGCGATTGAAGGAGACAGTGAGGGATATTGAGGGTGATTGAAGGAGGGAGTGAGGGATATTGAGGGTGATTGAAGGAGGGAGTGAGGGATATTGAGGGTGCTGGAAGGCGGGGAGAGAGACAGAGAGAATTTGGTGTGAGGTGAGGGAGTGGAGGAGACAGTGAGGGATTTGGAGGGAGCGATTGGGGGAATTCCGGGGGATATATTTGTCCCCCGCTGTCGACAGTCACCGGGGAAGACCCTCCCAGTCATTCTCCAACCCTCAGTCGTCTCCTCCGGGAGTGACGGCGCGCTGTACCGCCCAAACACCAGGAACGTGGGTCACTCAGAATCACCGCTGAACCCAACACTGACCTTGAACTTTACCCTCTGAACTCTAGGCTCGAACTACCATCAGCTCCAGGCTAAGCACAGCCAATTGGAGCACAGATACAACAGCCTACAGGCAAACTACAACCAATTGAAAGAAGAGCGCAACAGTCTACGGGCCAACTACAGCCAATTGGAAGAAGGGCACAACAGTCTACGGGCCAACTACAGCCAATTGGAAGAAGGGCACAACAGACTACAGGCCAACTACAGTCGATTGGAACATGATTACAGCCGTCAAAACAAGAGCTGCGGCCAGTTGTTGGTCAGGACCCGTGAATTATTGAACACCCTCGTTGATGGTAAGTGTGAGATGACGGTTGGGTGGTGTTTAGATCTCCCGAAACCAAGGCCTGTCCATGCGGGGAAGCCACCATCTTGAACCCGCTGCAGTCCCCGTGCGTGCGTGCGTCCAGCGATGGTCTCGTGATATTATCGCCAGACTATTAATCCAGAAGCTCAGCTAACGTTCTGGGGACCCCGGGTTTGAATCCCGCCCACGGCAGGTGGTGGAATTTGAATTCAATAAAAAATATCTGGAATTAAGAATCTGACTCATTGTCAATTGTCAGAAAAACCCATCTGGTTCCCTTTAGGGAAGGAAATCTGCCGTCCTTACCCTGGCCTGGGCCTATATCTGACTCCAGAACCACAGCAATATGGTTGACTCTCAACTTCCCCCCCAAGGGCAACTAGGGATGGGCAATGAATGGTGGCCCGTCCAGCGATGCCCGTGTCCCATCACTGAATAAAAAAATACAGCCCTGTTTGGGAGGGAGTTCCAGGATTTTGACCCCAGCCACAGTAAAGGAACGGGCAATATATTTCCAAGTCAGGATGGTGTGGGAGGCTCGGAGGGGAACTTGCAGGCGGTGGGTGTTCCCCATGCGTCTGCTGCCCACCCCACCCTTGTCCTTCTCGGTGGGTAGAGGTGGGGGGTTTGGAAGGTGCTGTCGAAGGAGCCTTGGTGAGTCGCTGCGATGCATCTTGGAGACTTGATTTGATTTATTATTGTCACATGTATTGGGACTCAGTGAAAAGTATTGTTTCTTGCGTGCTTTACAGACAAAGCACACCGTTCATAGAGTACAGAGGGGAGAAGGAAAGGGGAGAGAGCAGAGTGTAATTTTTTTTATTCATTTGTGGGACACGGGCGTCGCTGGCCGGGCCAGCATTTACTGCCCATCCCTAGTTACCCTTGGAGGGCAGTACTGAGTAAACCACATCGCTGTGGGACACATGCAGGCCAGGCCAGGGTCAGGACGGCAGATTTCCTTCCCTAAAGGGAACCAGATGGGTTTATCTGACAATCGACAAGGGGTCATCAGTAGATTCTTAATTCCAGATATTTTTTTTTTTATTGAATTCAAATTCCACCACCTGCCGTGGGCGGGATTCGAACCCGGGGTCCCCAGAACATGAGCTGAGTTTCTGGATTAATAGCCTAGCGATTATGTCACCAGGCCATCGCCTCCCCAGTTACAGTCACAGCTCGGGTGCAGAGAAAGATCAGCTTAATATAAGGTCGGTCCATTCAAAAGTCTGACGGCAGCAGGGAAGAAGCTGTTCTTGAGTCGGTCGGTCCGTGACCTCAGACTTTTATATCTTTTTCCCGACGGAAGAAGGTGGAAGAGAGAATGTCCGGGGTGTGTGGGGGGGGGGGGGGGTCCTTGATTATGCCGGCTGCTTTTCCCGAGGGAGCGGGAAGTGGAGACGGAGTCAATGGATGGGAGGCTGGGTTTGCGTGATGGGACTGGGCTACATTCACGACCCTTTGTAGTTTCTTGCGGTCTTGGGCAGAGCAGGAGCCCCAGACCGAGCTGTGATACACCCGGAAAGGATGCTTTCTGTGGCGCGTCTGTAAAAAGTTGGTGCATGGGGCTGTTTCGGGGATGGAGGGATGGTGCTGTTTCGGGGATGGAGGGATGGTGCTGTTTCGGGGATGGAGGGAAGGTGCTGTTTCGGGGATGGAGGGATGGTGCTGTTTCGGGGATGGAGGGATGGTGCTGTTTCGGGGATGGAGGGATGGTGCTGTTTCGGGGATGGAGGGATGGTGCTGTTTCGGGGATGGAGGGATGGTGCTGTTTCGGGGACGGAGGGATGGTGCTGTTACGGGATCCAGGGTTGCAATGGAGGTTAAACCATCTTGTTTGCCCTAATTGCAGATGGCATCAACAGCACTTGCCCCTGGGGCTGGTCAGAATTCAACAAGACCTGTTACTACTTCTCAACGGAGCCGAGCGAATGGCATGGTGCCAACCACTCCTGCGTGGCTAATAATAGCACCCTCGCCATAGTGACCAGCCAGAGCCAGCAGGTAGGGAGTGATGGGGGGGAGAAGGGGGCGGTCAGCATAAAGCCTATCTCAGGCCGGCCAGAGGTTCTACCCTCCCTCAGTCAGCAGGGGACGCGTGAAATAGGGGTGCTGCACTGTGGGAGGGTCAGTGCTGAGGGAGCGCCGCACTGTGGGAGGGTCAGTGCTGAGGGAGTGCTGCACTGTGGGAGGGTCAGTGCTGAGGGAGCGCCGCACTGTGGGAGGGTCAGTGCTGAGGGAGCGCCGCACTGTGGGAGGGTCAGTGCTGAGGGAGTGCCGCACTGTGGGAGGGTCAGTGCTGAGGGAGTGCCGCACTGTGGGAGGGTCAGTGCTGAGGGAGTGCTGCACTGTGGGAGGGTCAGTGCTGAGGGAGCGCCGCACTGTGGGAGGGTCAGTGCTGAGGGAGTGCCGCACTGTGGGAGGGTCAGTGCTGAGGGAGCGCCGCACTGTGGGAGGGTCAGTGCTGAGGGAGTGCCGCACTGTGGGAGGGTCAGTGCTGAGGGAGTGCCGCACTGTGGGAGGGTCAGTGCTGAGGGAGCGCCGCACTGTGGGAGGGTCAGTGCTGAGGGAGCGCCGCACTGTGGGAGGGTCAGTGCTGAGGGAGCGCCGCACTGTGGGAGGGTCAGTGCTGAGGGAGTGCCGCACTGTGGGAGGGTCAGTGCTGAGGGAGCGCCGCACTGTGGGAGGGTCAGTGCTGAGGGAGCGCCGCACTGTGGGAGGGTCAGTGCTGAGGGAGTGCCGCACTGTGGGAGGGTCAGTGCTGAGGGAATGCCGCACTGTGGGAGGGTCAGTGCTGAGGGAGCGCCGCACTGTGGGAGGGTCAGTGCTGAGGGAGCGCCGCACTGTGGGAGGGTCAGTGCTGAGGGAGTGCCGCACTGTGGGAGGGTCAGTGCTGAGGGAGCTCCGCACTGTGGGAGGGTCAGTGCTGAGGGAGCGCCGCACTGTGGGAGGGTCAGTGCTGAGGGAGCGCCGCACTGTGGGAGGGTCAGTGCTGAGGGAGCGCCGCACTGTGGAGAGTCAGTGCTGAGGGAGCGCCGCACTGTGGGAGGGTCAGTGCTGAGGGAGCGCTGAGATACCGGAGTTGTGTGTGTGAGAGAGGGGGTTAGATAGACTTCCTTGATGACCACCTCAGGATGGTAGGAGACACCTGGAGCTCTGGTGAAGGGCCGGCGTACATTGCTGACGTTCTCCCTCCGTTTCGAATTCCCTCACACTTGTTCTCTTGTCCTCCAGAACTTCATTGCGAATCACGACAGTGAGAAGCGCTGGATCGGGTTAACTGACCTGGACCAAGTTGGCGTCTGCCTCTGGGTGGATGGCGAGCGGTTGGGGAAGGGGTAAGTACCCTCTGGCCCGCAGCGAGGGCAGGGAAGGCCCCAGGCTTCATCACCGGCCTGCAGTGCCTACAGGACTGGTGACTCACCACATCCACCCCGACACCAACCCCGGCAGCAAAGGGATGGTCAATAAACAGCAACCTCCCCACTCAGAGACGCCTCGGAGCTCTCCACGGCTGTTGTGAAGTCACACGGGCCTTTGTTTAAACCATGGTGTTGAAGCCTGCCCTGATGTTATCTACTGATGGCCGCCATCTTGAACCCGCAGCGGTCTCCATGTGTGGGTGCTGTTGGTACACCACCCACACACGGGCTGCCGCTGCGTGTCAGTCGTGGAGGGAGTGAATACTGAAGGTGGGGGTGAGCGTGTCGATCGAGCGGGGGGAGGGGGGGCTGCTTTGTCCTGGATGGTGTGGAGCTTCTCCAGTGTTGTTGGGAGCCGCGCTCATCCAGGCGAGTGGAGAGTGTCCCATCTCACTCCTGACTTGTGTCCTTGTAGACGGTGGGACAGACTTTGCGGGGAGTCAGGAAGTGAGTTACTCTCCGCAGGATTCCCAGCCTCTGAACTGGTCCAATGATTAGTTTTCTCCTTATCTCATTCTGCATGTGGCTCCCACGATCTTTTTACTTTCCTGGTCTAGTCCATGTAATCAGCCCTGCCACAATTAGATAGTTTATACAGAGTGTTAGCGCTGCTGCCTCACAGCGCCAGGGAACCGGGTTCAGTTCCCGGCTCGGGTCACTGTGCGGAGTCTGCACGTTCTCCCCGTGTCTGCGTGGGTTTCCTCCGGGTGCTCCGGTTTCCTCCCACAGTCCAAAAGATGTGCAGGTTAGGTGGATTGGCTGTGCTAAATTGTCCCTTAGTGGGTCCAAAGATATGTAGGTTAGGTGGATTGGCCGTGTTAAATTGCCCCTTAGTGTCCAAAGATGTACAGGTCAGGTGGATTGGCCGTGGTAAATTGCCCCTTAGTGTCCAGAGTTGTGCGGGTTAGGGGGATTGGCCATGCTAAATTGCCCCTTAGTGTCCAGAGATGTGCGGGTTAGGGGGAGTTGTCCCTTGGTGTCCAGTGTAACGGGGTTCCCGGGATTCTGGCCGTATTATTTAGTGCCAAGTGAGACCACCGGGCCCTGGGGAGGGGGTTGCAATAGAGAACAAGTTCGGGAGGAGGAGGAAGAGGAGGGTTGATTGGCCGGGAAAGGATCTCGACGGTTCCCACGCCAGCGACTTGCTGACTTGTTGCTTTTTCCCGGCAGGTTTTGGGCCATGGGGGAGCCAAATAACCGGGGCGTGGAACGGTGCATCACCAAAGGGGCGCGATACCATCCCAACAAATGGAACAATGATGTCTGCTCTGCCAGACACCGCTGGATTTGTCAAACCAGCTTATTTGAGTACCTGGCACGGCGATTTGGACTTGAGGCGTTTCTTTGTCAATAGGTCTGTGAATTCTTCTATTTAAGAAACGTTTTGAACTCTCTACTCCCCGGTGTCGCTGTTACAACACCATCACTTCCTGTTTTCACACTCTTGTATTCAGACTTGGCCGCTAGGCTCACTAAATAAAACACCTACAAGTCATCATTCCTGGAAATGTTCTGACAATCTTGTCATGAGAATCTCTGTCCCCTTTTGCAATGGTGACTACAACTGTGCGCGGTGCTCCCAGTGTGGGTCTAACCGAGGGATACGGAGACCGGAACTGTGCGCGGTGCTCCCAGTGTGGGTCTAACCGAGGAATACGGAGACCGGAACTGTGCACGGTGCTCCCAGTGTGGGTCTAACCGAGGGATACGGAGACCGGAACTGTGCACGGTGCTCCCAGTGTGGTCTAACCGAGGGATACGGGGACTGGAACTGTGCACGGTGCTCCCAGTGTGGTCTAACCGAGGGATACGGAGACCAGAACTGTGCACAGTGCTCCCAGTGTGGGTCTAACCGAGGGATACGGGGACTGGAACTGTGCACGGTGCTTCCAGTGTGGGTCTAACCGAGGGATACGGAGACCGGAACTGTGCACGGTGCTTCCAATGTGGTCTAACTGAGGGATACGGAGACCGGAACTGTGCACGGTGCTCCCAGTGTGGTCTAACCGAGGGATATGGAGACTGGAACTGTGCACGGTGCTCCCAGTGTGGTCTAACCGAGGGATACGGAGACCGGAACTGTGCACGGTGCTCCCAGTGTGGTCTAACCGAGGGATACGGAGACCGGAACTGTGCACGGTGCTCCCAGTGTGGTCTAACCGAGGGATACGGAGACCGGAACTGTGCACGGTGCTTCCAGTGTGGGTCTAACCGAGGGATAGGGAGACCGGAACTGTGCACGGTGCTCCCAGTGTGGGTCTAACCGAGGGATACGGAGACCGGAACTGTGCACGGTGCTCCCAGTGTGGGTCTAACCGAGGGATACGGAGACCGGAACTGTGCACGGTGCTTCCAGTGTGGGTCTAACCGAGGGATACGGAGACCGGAACTGTGCACGGTGCTCCCAGTGTGGGTCTAACCGAGGGAAGCCGGAAATCAAACCCAAGTGTCTGGCACGATGAGGCAGCAGTACGAACCAATGTGCCACCGTTTAAGGACGTTTGGCATGTCAACAACTCTCACTAACTTTTACAGATGCCCCATAGAAAGCATCCTTTCCGGGTGTATCACAGCTCGGTCTGGGGCTCCTGCTCTGCCCAAGACCGCAAGGAACTACAAAGGGTTGTGAACATAGCCCAGTCCCATCGCGCAAACCAGCCTCCCATCCATTGACTCCGTCTACACTTCCCGCTGCCTCGGGAAAAGCAGCCGGCATAATCAAGGACCCCCCCACACACCCCGGACATTCTCTCTTCCACCTTCTTCCATCGGGAAAAAGATACAAAAGTCTGAGGTCACGAACCAACCGATTCAAGAACAGCTTCTTCCCTGCTGCTGTCAGACTTTTGAATGGACCTACCTCGCATTCAGCGAATCTTTCTCTACACCCTAGCTCTGACTGTAACACTACATTCTGCACCCTCTCCTTTCCTTCTCCCTTCTGTACTCTATGAACGGTACGCTTTGTCTGTATAGCATGTAGGAATCAATACTTCTCACTATATCCCAATATATTTAATGTGGAGATGCCGGCGTTGTCCAAATCAAGTCCAACAGGTTTATTTGGAATCACAAGCTTTGTCATCTTTGGTACCAATGCCGGCATCTCCAAATCACAAGCTTTCGGAGCGCTGCCCCTTCATCAGGTGAGTCTTGGTGAAGGAGCAGCGCTCCGAAAGCTCGTGATTCCAGGTAAACCTGTTGGGACTTTCGATTGGTGTTGTGAGACTTCTTACTGTCCCAATACACATGACAATAATAAATCAAATCAATTCAGTCTTACAATCGGGCAGGTGGTAAATCTCTGGTGAGAACTCTCAAAGGGAAACTTGGCAAGCTATCACAACTCTTTAATTTTTGTACTTTACCCTGTAGTCGGCCAGCTCTAGTCTCATGCTAAACGGCCAAACGAAGGAAGGACAGTACTGAGGCCAGATTGGAAATATGGGCTAACTTCAGGACAAAACGTTTTTAACTCCAGCCTGAGGGTAGGCGAACTGCTTCTCTCAGTTGTCACAAACATCTTTGGTTTTCCAACCGATGATAAAGTCAGCGGGGTTCTGGATAACGGCTGCCTTCGAGGGAGAAGGTGTAGCACCGCTTCCCGGACATTCCAAACCGATCAGACGGAGAGGGAGTCAGATCCGGAATGGATCCGGGAGGCTGAGTTTGAGTGTGTAGGTGTGTGGAATGAACCAATCGGAACGATATGTCAGTGCCTACGTGCGGGAATGCATGTGTTCCAGCCAGGCTCCAGAGAATAAATTCTGGAGCTTTGGGTGACAGGATCGGAAGAGGAGAACAGAAGGAAAGAAGGAGAAAGGAGATTGGGGAAGTCTGGTCCTTCTCCCTGCCAGTCCAGCATGAGTGGGTAGCTGCACCCCTACAGGTCCATTAGTAAAGTACAAGTCTTTAAAATCTATGTTTGCAAATATCTTTTAGTAGATGTATAGGGGAATGGAATCATTTACTTGTGATTATGTCTAAGGGAATTTGTCTTACAACAGTAATTAAAGTATGTAATGTTCTTCTACATTTTCCTAATAAAAACGTGATTTGATTTACAGATAAAAGTTTTTTTTGTCTATGAATTAACTGGATTAAGGGTCTCGGTTAAGAACCATAAGAAGGTTTATTTTTTATTCATTTGTGGGACATGGGCGTCGCTGGCTGGCCAGCATTCATTGCCCATCCCTAGTTGCCCTGGAACTGAGTGTCTCCCTCGGCCATTTCAGAGGGCAGTTGAGAGTCAACCACATTGCAGTGGCTCTGGAGTCACATGTAGGCCAGACCGGGTAAGGACAGCAGATTTCCTTCCCTCAAGGACATCAGTGAACCAGGTGGGTTTTTCCCCACAATCGACAATGGTTTCATGGTCATCAGTAGATTCTTAATTCCAGGTATTTTTTATGGAATTGAAATTCCCCCCTCTGCCGTGGCGGGATTCGAACCCCGAACATCAGCTGCGTTTCTGGATTAATAGTCCGGCGATAATACCACTAGGCCATTGCCTTCCCGCTGAAGTGAGAAAGCATAAATTTCAGTCACACTTTTGGGGATTTGACATGTTAAGTTAAAACATCTGTAAAGAAAAAAAACTAAAACACACAAGATTACATTTACACAGTTAAAGTTATCCTTACTGAACATTCACCGAATCACACAATACTGCTGTTGTGGGAAATCACCGCTCGGAGTCAGATTTAAAGATTCAACATGCAGTTTATTGGACAAAGCTTTGGGAGAAGCGCTTGGCACTCCGCAGTGCTCGCAGTCACCTTCTCAATTTTAAAAATGGC
Organism: Mustelus asterias; assembly: GCF_964213995.1. Classification (NCBI taxonomy): domain Eukaryota; kingdom Metazoa; phylum Chordata; class Chondrichthyes; order Carcharhiniformes; family Triakidae; genus Mustelus; species Mustelus asterias. The sequence goes on from NW_027592170.1 coordinate 36,748, forward strand.
AGCTGAGCTTCTTTTATACATTTCAAAGAGTCTACAAGTACAGACATTCGCAGTTATCACATCATTTGCCAATTTCAACAAGTACAGACATTAGCAGTCATCACATCATTAGCCAATTACGCCCCCCTAGCAACGACTGAGCTTGTTAACAAAACTTATTGTTTCGGTTCTGCTTTATCTTAAGCTAAGTTGATCATCTGGACCTCTTGAGAACTTGTGTTCTCAGTAGAGTCTTAATTCCAGATTTTGCTTTGAATTGAATTCAAATTCCACCATCTACCATGGTGGGATTTGAACCCTGACCATGAGCTGCCTTTCTGGATTAATAGTCTGGCGATAATACCATAGGCCATCACCTCCCCACTGACATGAGAAAGCACAAATTTCAGTCACACTTTTGGGGATTTGGCATGCTCAGCTAAAACATCTCTTAAGAAAAGAAAACTAAAACACACAAGATTACAGTTACACAGTTAAAATTATCCTTTCCGAACATTCGCCCGAAGAGATTCCTGCTTCATTAACATTGTGAAGTTGGTGTTTGTAAAATTGTAAAAAGAGGTGAAAGTGTTGCATGGTTCCTTGAAAAAAGGTAGTGTTTTTTTCTCTACTTAAGAGTTTAGGGTGTAGATACGCAGAGGGACCCGGGTGTGCAAATCCACAGATCCTTGAAGGTGACGTCACAGGTGGAGAAGGTGGTGAAGAAGGCATATGGCATGCTTGCCTTTATAGGACGGGGCATAGAGTATAAAAGTTGGGGTCTGATGTTGCAGATGTATAGAACGTTGGTTCGGCCGCATTTGGAATACTGCGTCCAGTTCTGGTCGCCGCACTACCAGAAGGACGTGGAGGCTTTGGAGAGAGTACAGAGGAGGTTTACCAGGATGTTACCTGGTATGGAGGGGCTTAGTTATGAGGAGAGATTGGGTAAACTGGGGTTGTTCTCCCTGGAAAGACGGAGGATGAGGGGAGACTTAATAGAGGTGTATAAAATTATGAAAGGCATAGATAGGGTGAACGGTGGGAAGCTTTTCCCCAGGTCGGTGGTGACATTCACGAGGGGTCATAGGTTCAAGGTGAGGGGGGGGAGGTTTAACACAGATATCAGACGGACATATTTTACACAGAGGGTGGTGGGGGCCTGGAATGCGCTGCCGGGCAAGGTGGTGGAGGCGGACACACTGGGAACGTTTAAGACTTATCTAGACAGCCATATGAACGGAGTGGGAATGGAGGGATACAAAAGAATGGTCTAGTTTGGACCAGGGAGCGGCGCGGGCTTGGAGGGCCGAAGGGCCTGTTCCTGTGCTGTATTGTTCTTTGTTCTTCTAAAAAGAAAATGCAGGTGCATATAGAGTACACAAACTGAAACATTGCACCAAAGGCCAGACAGCAGTGTTGCCCAGACAACAGGCTGTTTTTGAATTTTAGCCAATCAGTTTACATCAGGCACTTGTTAGATTTCAAATTGATGTTTTGGTAACCTGAGAACCAATCATATTGTGGGGGATGTGGATGCGTCATCACAGGTATAAAAGAACAGGCAGTGGGACAAGAGGCAAAGACAGCAACGGCCACCTGCCAGACTAACAGCCTCATTTATGTCTTAAGGCAAAGCCTCATCTCGATCGCAAAGGTACCAAAGAAGAAAGAAGTCCAGACAGAAGATTCAACAGAGAAGCCTAGATGGTTCCGGAAGATAAAACCTGGTTGTAATTTAGAGAGTGACGAACAATTCTATTTTTTGGTGAATAAGCGGGAATGGGATTGATCGAAGCAGCATTCCATTAGAATGGTGTTTTATCGGGTTGGGAATAGTTTCGTTAACCTGTTCACTATTAGTTAGATAAATAAAGTTACTTGTTGCTTTTACAGAGTCTCAGGGAGTTATTCTGATTTAACCAGTCGGAGTTGCTGAAGCTCCGATATTCCCCCTTCTCACACGCACTTTAACAGATTATGAAGAGAGACACTTTTTTGTTATTCATTCATGGGACGTGGGCGTTGCTGCCCATCTTGAATCGCTGCCATCTTGAATCGCTGCCATCTTGAATCGCTGCCATCTTGAATAACTGCCATCTTGAATCGCTGCCATCTTGAATCGCTGCCATCTTGAATCGCTGCCATCTTGAATCGCTGCCATCTTGAATCGCTGCCATCTTGAATCGCTGCCATCTTGAATCGCTGCCCATCTTGAATCGCTGCCATCTTGAATCGCTGCCATCTTGAATCGCTGGCCATCTTGAATCGCTGGCCATCTTGAATCGCTGCCATCTTGAATCGCTGCCATCTTGAATCGCTGCCATCTTGAATCGCTGGCCATCTTGAATCGCTGCCATCTCGAATCGCTGCCATCTCGAATCGCTGCCATCTTGAATCGCTGGTCATCTTGAATTGCTGCCATCTCGAATCGCTGCCATCTTGAATCGCTGCCATCTTGAATCGCTGCCATCTTGAATCGCTGCCATCTTGAATCGCTGGTCATCTCGAATCGCTGCCATCTTGAATCGCTGCCATCTTGAATTGCTGGTCATCTTGAATCGCTGCCATCTTGAATCGCTGGCCACCTTGAATCGCTGGCCATCTTGATTCGCTGGCCATCTTGAATCGCTGCCATCTTGAATCGCTGCCATCTTGAATCGCTGGCCATCTTGAATCGCTGGCCATCTTGAATCGCTGGCCACCTTGAATCGCTGCCATCTTGAATCGCTGGCCATCTTGAATCGCTGGCCATCTTGAATCGCTGGTCATCTTGAATCGCTGCCATCTTGAATCTCTGCCATCTTGAATCGCTGCCATCTTGAATCACTGCCATCTTGAATCGCTGCCATCTTGAATCGCTGCCATCTTGAATCGCTGGCCATCTTGAATCGCTGCCATCTTGAATCGCTGCCATCTTGAATCACTGCCATCTTGATTCGCTGCCCATCTTGAATCGCTGCCATCTCGAATCGCTGGCATCTTGAATCGCTGCCATCTTGAATCGCTGGCCATCTTGAATCGCTGCCATCTTGAATCGCTGGCCATCTTGAATCGCTGCCATCTTGAATCGCTGCCATCTTGAATCGCTGGCCATCTTGAATCGCTGCCATCTTGAATCGCTGCCACCTTGAATCGCTGCCATCTTGAATCGCTGGCCATCTTGAATCGCTGCCATCTTGAATCGCTGGCCATCTTGAATCGCTGGCTATCTTGAATCGCTGCCATCTTGAATCGCTGCCATCTTGAATTGCTGCCATCTTGAATCGCTGCCATCTTGAATTGCTGCCATCTTGAATCGCTGCCACCTTGAATCGCTGCCATCTTGAATCGCTGGCTATCTTGAATCGCTGCCATCTTGAATCGCTGCCATCTTGAATCGCTGCCATCTTGAATCGCTGCCATCTTGAATCGCTGGCCATCTTGAATAGCTGGCCACCTTGAATCGCTGCCATCTTGAATTGCTGCCATCTTGAATCGCTGCCATCTTGAATTGCTGCCATCTTGAATCGCTGCCATCTTGAATCGCTGGCCACCTTGAATCGCTGCCATCTTGAATCACTGCCCATCTTGAATCGCTGCCATCTTGAATCACTGCCCATCTTGAATCACTGCCCATCTTGAATCACTGCCCATCTTGAATCACTGCCCATCTTGAATCGCTGGCCACCTTGAATCGCTGCCATCTTGAATCACTGCCCATCTTGACTCACTGCCCATCTTGAATCACTGCCCATCTTGAATCACTGCCCATCTTGAATCGCTGGCTATCTTGAATCGCTGCCATCTTGAATCGCTGCCATCTTGAATCGCTGCCATCTTGAATCGCTGCCATCTTGAATCGCTGGCCATCTTGAATAGCTGGCCACCTTGAATCGCTGCCATCTTGAATTGCTGCCATCTTGAATCGCTGCCATCTTGAATCTCTGCCATCTTGAATCGCTGCCATCTTGAATCGCTGGCCACCTTGAATCGCTGCCATCTTGAATCACTGCCCATCTTGAATCACTGCCCATCTTGAATCGCTGCCATCTTGAATCACTGCCCATCTTGAATCACTGCCCATCTTGAATCACTGCCCATCTTGAATCGCTGGCCACCTTGAATCGCTGCCATCTTGAATCACTGCCCATCTTGAATCACTGCCCATCTTGAATCGCTGCCATCTTGAATCGCTGCCATCTTGAATCACTGCCCATCTTGAATCACTGTCCATCTTGATTCACTGCCATCTTGAATCACTGCCCATCTTGAATCACTGCCCATCTTGATTCACTGCCATCTTGAATCACTGCCCATCTTGAATCACTGCCCATCTTGATTCACTGCCATCTTGAATCGCTGCCATCTTGAATCGCTGGCCACCTTGAATCGCTGCCATCTTGAATCACTGCCCATCTTGAATCACTGCCCATCTTGAATCGCTGCCATCTTGAATCACTGCCCATCTTGAATCACTGCCCATCTTGAATCGCTGGCCACCTTGAATCGCTGCCATCTTGAATCACTGCCCATCTTGAATCACTGCCCATCTTGAATCGCTGCCATCTTGAATCGCTGCCATCTTGAATCACTGCCCATCTTGAATCACTGCCCATCTTGATTCACTGCCATCTTGAATCACTGCCCACCTTGAATCGCTGCCATCTTGAATCACTGCCCATCTTGATTCACTGCCATCTTGAATCGCACACACTTTAACAGATTATGAAGGGAGACACTTTTCTGTGATTCATTTGTGGGACATGGGCGTCGCTGGCTGGGCCAACATTTATTGTCCTTCTGTCGTGTGAGAAACGAAGCTCGCTTTGCAAATAATTGACTCCAAGTCAAATTCTGAAGTAGCAAACGCTTTTATTTAACGGTCTTGCAAGAACGGGTGGCCAGCAAATAGGCACACACTGGATTACCTGACGTATACTTTTATACAATTTCTTTGTGTCTCTCAATCCCTCCCCTTCCCCACAGTTGGTGTTCGTGTTATTGAACATCACCTAGGTTTGCTCCGCATTTGGTTACTGCCTGCCCTTGCTATCCGATTTGGCAGTTCCCCGTCCATGTTTCCTTTGTCCCTTATTTGGCTGTCCCCTCCCATCCTTATCTCCCATTTTCGCGCCACTTTCTGTGCGGACGCCCATGGTGTACGTGACAAGCTGCAGTACTGGCTTCCCTTTCTCCCAGCCAGTTTAACCCTGTCCATACCTTATCAGTCGTCTTGTGATTCTCCTGCAGAAGCAACATTCTTATCTGTTTTTCACATGCCGTTGCCCCCTTGAGAAGGTGGTGGGATAGCCGCCATCTTGAATCGCTGCAGTCCACGTGCTGTGGGTTGACGCACAATGCCGTTAGGGAGGCTTTTGTCCCAGCGACTGCAAAGGAACGGCCGATATGTTTCCAAGCCAGGACGGCGAGTGGCTCGGAGGGAAGCTTGCAGCTGGAAGCGGGCGTGGGTTTGGAAGGATCTTTGGTGAGTTGCTGCAGTGCATCTTGTAGATGGTACACACGGCTGCTACTGAGCGTCGGTGGTGGAGGGAGTGGATGCTTGTAGATGGGGTGCCAATCAACCGGGGACTGCTTTGTCCTGGATGGTGTCAAGCTTCTTGAGTGTTGTTGGAGCTGCACCCATCCAGGCAAGTGGGGAGTCTTCCGTCACGCTCCTGAACAAACAACAGTACAGCACAGGAAACAGGCCCTTCGGCCCTCCAAGCCTGTGCCGCTCCTTGGTCCAACTCGACCAATCGTTTGTATCCCTCCATTCCCAGGCTGCTCATGTGACTATCCAGGTAAGTCTTAAACGATGTCAGCATGCCTGCCTCCACCACCCTACTTGGCAGCGCATTCCAGGCCCCCACCACCCTCTGTGTAAAAAACATCCCTCTGATATCTGAGTTATACCTCGCCCCTCTCACCTTGAGCCCGTGACCCCTCGTGATCGTCACCTCCAACCTGGGAAAAAGCTTCCCATTGTTCACCCTATCTATCCCCTTCATAATCTTGTACACCTCTATTAGATCTCCCCTCATTCTCCGTCTTTCCAGGGAGAACAACCCCAGTTTACCCAATCTCTCCTCATAGCTAAGACAGTCCATACCAGGCAACATCCTGGTAAACCTTCTCTGCACTCTCTCCAATGCCTCCACGTCCTTCTGGTAGTGCGGCGACCAGAACTGGACGCAGTACTCCAAATGTGGCCTAACCAGCGTTCTATACAGCTGCATCATCAGGCTCCAGCTTTTATACTCTATACCCCGTCCTATAAAGGCAAGCATGCCATATGCCTTCTTCACCACCTTCTCCACCTGTGTTGCCACCTTCAAGGATTTGTGGACTTGCACACCGAGGTCCCTCTGTGTGACTTGTGTCCTTGTAGATGGTGGATATGCTTTGGGGAGTCAGGAGGTGAGTTACCTGCCGCAGGATTCTCAGCCTCTGACCTGCTCTGGGAGCCACTGTGTTTATGTGGTGAGTCCAGTTGAGTTTCTGGTCAATGGTAACCCCAAGGATGTTGACAGTGGGGGTTTCAGTGATGGTTACACCATTGAATGTTAAGGGACAGAGGCTGAAACTGGTTCGGGGTTAGCTCTGAGAGAAAGGACCCACCCCCTCTTTATAGCATCAGGCTCACAGATAAACGCCTCTTTAAGCAAGGATCCCTTATTTTAATCGGTTAAAACACTCCCAGTAATGCAAGGCAACCCCACTGTTACTGTCAGGGAATTATGTCACAGAGTTCCCTTTTCTCTCTCACTTCCACTCTGCTGTGGAAATTCCAACAAACTTGGAAACAAGACCCTCTCTGAGCTCTGACGAATTTAGCATGGCCAATCCCCCTAACCTACACATCTTTGGACACTAAGGGACAATTTAGCATGGCCAATCCCCCTAACCTGCACATCTTTGGACACTAAGGGACAATTTAGCATGGCCAATCCCCCTAACCTGCACATCTTTGGACACTAAGGGACAATTTAGCATGGCCAATCCCCCTAACCTGCACATCTTTGGACACTAAGGGACAATTTAGCATGGCCAATCCCCCTAACCTGCACATCTTTGGACACTAAGGGGCAATTTAGCATGGCCAATCCCCCTAACCTACACATCTTTGGACACTAAGGGGACAATTTAGCACGGCCAATCCCCCTAACCTACACATCTTTGGACACTAAGGGACAATTTAGCACGGCCAATCCCCCTAACCTACACATCTTTGGACACTAAGGGACAATTTAACATGGCCAATCCCCCTAACCTACACATCTTTGGACACTAAGGGACAATTTAGCATGGCCAATCCACTCAACCCGCACATCTTTGGACACTAAGGGACAATTTAGCACGGCCAATCCCCCTAACCTGCACATCTTTGGACACTAAGGGACAATTTAGCATGGCCAATACACCTAACCTACACATCTTTGGACACTAAGGGGCAATTTAGCGCGGCCAATCCACCTAACCTACACATCTTTGGACATTAAGGGACAATTTAGCATGGCCAATCCACCCTAACCTGCTCATCTTTGGACACTAAGGGGCAATTTAGCATGGCCAATCCCCCTAACCTGCACATCTTTGGACACTAAGGGGCAATTTAGCATGGCCAATCCACCTAACCTACACATCTTTGGACACTAAGGGTCAATTTACCATGGCCAATCCACCTAACCTACACATCGTTGGACACTAAGGGGCAGTTTAGCATGGCCAATCCACCTAACCCACACACCTTTGGACACTAAGGGACAATTTAGCATGGCCAATCCACCTAACCCACACATCTTTGGACACTAAGGGGCAATTTAGCACGGCCAATCCCCCTAACCTGCACATCTTTGGACACTAAGGGACAATTTAGCATGGCCAATCCGCATAACCTGCACATCTTTGGACACTAAGGGGCAATTTAGCATGGCCAATCCACCTAACCCGCACATCTTTGGACATTAAGGGGCAATTTAGCATGGCCAATCCGCCTAACCTGCACATCTTTGGACACTAAGGGACAATTTAGCACGGCCAATCCACCTAACCTGCACATCTTTGGACACTAAGGGGCAATTTAGCATGGCCAATCCGCATAACCTGCACATCTTTGGACACTAAGGGGCAATTTAGCATGGCCAATCCGCATAACCTGCACATCTTTGGACACTAAGGGACAATTTAGCACGGCCAATCCGCATAACCTGCACATCTTTGGACATTAAGGGGCAATTTAGCATGGCCAATCCACCTAACCTACATACCTTTGGACATTAAGGGGCAATTTAG
>NW_027592170.1:50000-55000 GCF_964213995.1 Mustelus asterias
CTCTTCATGTGGACCATAAAGTTTAGTCCGAGGAGAATTGGCGCGCAAAGGTGCGGCAACACAAGGAGCCTGTATCGCTCGTAAATTGTGCCCTGCACCTCTAGGGTTACCATACAACGTCCTTGGATCGGTACAGACCGGGACCGTGATGCCATAGAAATTGTCTGTTTGGCAGGTAGAACCCGGAGTCCACACCTTTTTGCAGTGTCAGGGTGAATAAAACTCTCGGTGCTCCCACTGTCAAACAGACAATACACAGTACGACCATTTACCTTGATGTTCATCATGGAATTATCAAGCCTGTGATGCTTTGTCTGGTCCAAGGAGATCGACGCCACCGTTGGCCCCTGGGCGTCACTGCAGGCAGCCGAGGTTGATACTGAGGACCCCTGCTGGTCGCTCCTGGTCGTCGTCGACCACGATGGCCGCCCCCATGAATCGCACGTGGGCGAGGGCGCCAAGCGTAGCGACTCCTGGTGGTCATCCTCCTCCTCCGCCAGCCACAATGGCGCCGTCCTGGATTCGCACGTGGTCGGGCCTCGCGGGTACCGCGACGTCGAAGGAGATTGTCTCCGCTCTGGAGGGTCACAGGCTGCACTGCCGTTCTTGGGCTTCGACTTGCAAACTTTAGCATAGTGCCCCTTTTTACCGCACTGACTGCAGATCGCCGTTTTTGCTGAACACTGTTGCCGTGGATGCTTGGCTCCTCCGCAAAAATAGCATCGCAGGCCGCCTGGAGCTGCCGCCGTCGTCGGGTCGATATGGGAGCGCAAGCCCGTGGGGCGAGGAGGGATTTGTGCTTGCTCCTGCCACGTTGTCTCCGCGTGGTCTTCGGGGTACAGAGCCAAGCTTTTCGACGCTGCCTCCAGCATCTCAGCCATCTCCATCGCTTGGGTCAAGTTGAGGTTCCCTTTCTCCAACAGCTTGAGCCGGATGTACGAGGACCCTACCCCTGCCACAAACGCGTCTCGGGCGAGGTCGTACATGTACTGCTCAGCCGACACATCTTTGCAGTCGCAGCCCCTGGCAAGCTGCAAGAGCTCATTGGCGTAGTCCTCCATGGTTTCGCCCGACTGCCGACGTCGTGTAGCGAGGAGGTAACGAGCGTGAATCTCGTTGGGTGGTCTGGTGTATCGTTTCTTCAAGAGCTCGATGGCCCTCGGGTAAGTGGTGGCCGCACGAATCGCGAGGTAGACCGTGTCGCTTACCCTCGCGTGGAGGACCTGGAGTCTGTCGTTGTCCGTAGTAACTGCTGCAGAGGCTGCCAGGTAGTCCTCGAAACACTTCCACCAGTGGTCGAAGGTGTTAGAGGCGCCGACCGCACGTGGGTCCAGCGTCAGACGCTCTGGTTTCAGCATTTGCTCCATACTCTCTTTACTGTCGAGAGTTTTCTGTTTATCAATAAAATTGATGCGCGACAATCAAGCACGAGGTACAAGGCTTCAGCGATTGAAGGCTTTTATTGATAAACAATGGAACTATATAACGCGAGTACACCATTCCAGACTGGAGGGGTCCCGCCTGAGCAGAGGGTCTTATACCTCTCCCCAGGAGGCGGAGCCCGACCGGGATGTGCCATAACAACATCCACCACAGGTATATTAATCCCACAGTGTAAACACCCTAACCCAACAACAACATTATAACAACCCCCACAGTGGCAACACCCTAACCCAACAGCAACATTGGAATAACCCCACAGTGTGAACACCCTAACCCAACAACAACATTATAACAACCCCACAGTGTGAACACCCTAACCCAACAGCAACATTGGAATAACCCCACAGTGGTAACCAACGATGGTTCACCACACTCTCTCTGTCTCTCTCTCTCTGTTTCTCTCTCTGTCTCTCTCTCTCATTCACTCTCTCTCTCTGTATCTCTCTCTCTCTGTCTCCCTCTCTGTTTCTCTCTGTTTCTCTCTCTCTCTCTGTCTCTCTCTCTCTCTCTCTGTTTCTCTCTCTGTCTCTGTCACTCTCTGTTTCTCTCTCTGCCTGTCTGTCTCTGTCTGGCTTTCTGTCCCTCTCTTTCTCTCTGTCTCTCTCTCATTCACTCTCTCTCTGTATCGCTCTCTCTCTCTGTGTCTCTCTTCTGTCTGTCTCTCTCTCTGTCTCTCTCTCTCTCTCTCTCTGTCTCTCTCTCTCTCTCATTCACTCTCTCTCTCTGTCTCTCTCTCTCTCTGTCTCTCTCTCTCTCTCTCATTCACTCTCTCTCTCTCTGTCTCTCTCTCTCTCTGTATCGCTCTCTGTCTCTGTCTCTCTCTGTCTGTCTCTCTTTCTCTCTGTCTCTGTCTGTCTCTCTCTCTGACTCTCTCTCTCTCTGTCTCTCTCTCTCTCATTCACTCTCTCTCTCTGTCTCTCTCTCTCTGTATCTCTCTCTCTCTCTGTCTCTCTCTCTCATTCACTCTCTCTTTCTGTATCTCTCTCTCTCTGTATCTCTCTCTCTCTGTTTCTCTCTCTGTCTCTCTCTCTCTGTTTCTCTCTCTGTCTCTCTCTCTCATTCACTCTCTCTCTCTGTATCTCTCTCTCTCTGTCTCTCTCTCTCATTCACTCTCTCTCTCTGTATCTCTCTCTGTATCTCTCTCCCTCTCTGTTTCTCTGTCTCTGTCTCTCTCTCTCTGTTTCTCTCTCTGTCCCTCTCTCTCTTATTCACTCTCTCTCTGTGTATCTCTCTCTCTCTCTCTGTCTCTCTCTCTCTCTCTGTCTCTCTCTCTCTCTGTCTCTCTCTCTCTCTCTCTGTCTCTCTCTCTCTTTCAGTAAGCTTTAAGGTACTGATGGATAAAGATAAGTGTAGTCCTCGAGTGAAGGTGCTAAATTGGGGGAAGGCTAATTACAACAATATTAGGCAGGAACTGAAGAATGTAGATTGGGGGCAGATGTTTGAGGGCAAATCAACATCTGGCATGTGGGAGGCTTTCAAGTGTAAGTTGATAGGGATTCAGGACCGGCACATTCCTGTCAGGATGAAGGATAAGTATGGCAAGTTTTGGGAACCTTGGATAACGAGAGATATTGTGAGTCTCGTCAAAGAGAAAAAGGAAGCATTTGTCAAGGCTAGGAGGCTGGGAACACACGAAGCAAGTGTGGAATACAAGGAAAGTAGAAAGAAACTGAAGCAAGGAGTAAGGAGGGCTGAAAGGGGTCACGAAAAAGCAGGGGCCAGCAGGATTAAGGAAAATCCCAAGGCTTTTTATACATAAATAAAGAGCAAGGGGGTAGCCAGGGAGAGGGTTGGCCCACTCAAGGACAGGGAGGGGAATCTATGCGTGGAGCCAGAGGAAATGGGCGAGGTATTAAATGAATTCTTTGCGTCAGTATTCACCAAAGAGAAGGGCTTGGTGGATGATGAGTCTGGGAAAGGGTCTGTAGATAGTGTGAGTCATGTTGAGATCAAAAAGGAGGAGGTATTGGGGTTCTTGAGAAACATTAAGGGAGACAAGTCCCCAGGGCCTGATGGGATATCCCCCAGAATACTGAGAGAGGCAAGGGAGGAAATGGCTGGGGCCTTGAGAGAAATCTTTGTATCCTCACTGGCTACAGGGGAGGTCATGGTGTGGAGATGTCGGCGTTGGACTGGGGGGAACACAGTAAGAGTTTTAACAACACCAGGTTAATTCCAACAGGTTTATTTGGTAGCAAATACCATTAGCTTTCGGAGCGCTGCTCCTTCGTCAGGAAAGGATGTCCCGAGGCATGGTACATTGGGGAAACCATGCAGACGCCACGACAACGGATGAACGAACACCGCTCGACAATCACCAGGCAAGACTGTTCTCTTCCTGTTGGGGGGAGCACTTCAGCGGTCACAGGCATTCAGCCTCTGATCTTCGGGTAAGCGTTCTCCAAGGCGGCCTTCACGACAGCGCAGAGTCGCTGAGCAGAAACTGATAGCCAAGTTCCGCACACATGAGGACGGCCTAAACCGGGATGTTGGATTTATGTCACATTATCAGTAACCCCCACAGCTTGCCTCCTGGACTTGCAGAATCTCACTGGCTGTCCTGTCTGGAGACAATACACATCTCTTTAACCTGTGCTTAATGCTCCCTCCACCCACATTGTCTGTATCTTTAAGCTCTGGCTGGCTGTAGAGATTCGCATTCTGATCAGTATTCTGTAACTTGATTTTGTGTCTCTGTGCACTGTTTGAGAGCAGATTTCCACTCCATCTGACGAAGGAGCAGCGCTCCGAAAGCGAATGGTATTTGCTACCAAATAAACCTGTTGGACTTTAACCTGGTTAAAGAGTTAAAACTCTTACAGGGGAGGTCCCAGAGGATTGGAGAATAGCCAATATTGTTCGTTTGTTTAAGAAGAGTAGCAACAATAATCCAGGTAATTACCGGCCGGTGAGCCTTACATCAGTGGTAGGGAAATTATTGGCGAGGATTCTTCGAGAGAGGATTTAATCCCACTTGGAAATAAGTGGACGTATTAACGAGAGGCGACATGGTTTTGTGAAGGGGAGGTCGTGTCTCACTAACTTGATCGAGTTTTTTGAGGAAGTGATGAAGATAATTGATGAGGATAGGGCAGTGGATGTTGTCTACATGGACTTCAGTAAGGCCTTTGACAACGTCCCTCATGGCAGACTGGCGCAGAAGGTGAAGTCGCACGGGATCAGAGGTGAGCTGGCAAGGTGGAAACAAAACTGGCTCGGTCAAAGAAGCCATACTGTGGAGATGCCGGTAGATTAGTGTCCAAAGATGTGTAGATTAGGTGGATTGGCCATGCTAAATTGTCCCTTAGTGTCCAAAGATGTGTAGGTTAGGTGGATTGGCCATGCTAAATTGTCCCTTAGTGTCCAAAGATGTGTAGATTAGATGGATTGGCCATGCTAAATTGTCCCTTAGTGTCCAAAGATGTGCAGGTTAGGTGGATTGACCGTGCTAAATTGTCCCTTAGTGTCCAAAGATGTGTAGGTTAGGTGGATTGGCCATGCTAAATTGTCCCTTAGTGTCCAAAGATGTGTAGGTTAGGTGGATTGGCCATGCTAAA
>NW_027592170.1:60000-61747 GCF_964213995.1 Mustelus asterias
TTAGATACACTGTCCTTTCCCCTATCTGGAACTGCGTTTATCTCTTTTCTTTGTGCAGGCTCGGGGAGGTGAGTTGGGTGAGCCCTGGCAGTTGGTGACATTTGACACTAAGGGTTCCATGCAGGTTGACGAGGGTGTTTTGGAAAGCTGCTTTCTGAGAGACGATGTGAAGGATCATCCGGTGTGTCTGTTATCCATCATTGGACAGGAGAGGAAGGGAAAGTCATTCCTACTCAACTATCTCCTTCGGAGACTCCAGAACCTAGTGAGTAAACACCGCTTGGGAATGTCACTAACCTGCCTTCACCTGCCTCCTGGACTTGCCGAATCTCACTGGCTGTCCTGTCTGGAGACAATACACATCTCTTTAACCTGTGTTTAACCCTCTCTCCACCCACATTGTCTGTATCTTTAAGATCTAGCTGGCTGTAGAGATTCGCATTCTAATCAGTATTCTGTAACTTGATTTTGTGTCTCTGTGCCCTGTTTGAGAGCACATTTCCACTCCATCTGACGAAGGAGCAGCGCTCCGAAAGCTAATGGCATTTGCTACCAAATAAACCTGTTGGACTCTAACCTGGTGTTGTGAGACTTCTTACTGCGTTAACCAACATTACCAGTGCTCCTTAATCCTCATATATCCAAATCCCTGCAACTGCTTCTCTCTCATTCCCACTCAACAGTGGCTTCCTCCTCCATCTCCAATCTCTCTCCTCCTTCTCCATCTCCAATGTCTCTCTCCCTCTCTCTCCCTCTCCATCTTCAATCCCTCTCACTCTCTCTGTCCATCTCCAATCCCTCCCTCTCTCTCTGTCCATCTCCAATCCCTCCCTCTCTCTCTCTCCATCTCCAATCCCTCTCTCTCTCCATCTCCAATCTCTCTCCTCCTTCTCCATCTCCAATCTCTCTCTCCCTCTCTCTCTCCATCTTCAATCCCTCTTACTCTCTCTGTCCATCTCCAATCCCTCCCTCTCTCTCTCTCCATCTCCAATCCCTCTCTCTCTCCATCTCCAATCCCGCTCTCTCTCCATCTCCAATCCCTCTCACTCTCTCTATCTCTCTCTCTCCATCTCCAATCCCTCTCTCTCTCCATCTCCAATCTCTCTCTCTCTCTCCATCTCCAGTCCCCCTCTCTCTCCATCTCCAATCCCTCCCTCTCTCTCCATCTCCAATCCCTCCCTCTCTCTCCATCTCCAATCCCTCTCTCTCTCCATCTCCAATCTCTCTCTCTCTCTCCATCTCCAGTCCCCCTCTCTCTCCATCTCCAATCCCTCTCTCTCTCCATCTCCAATCCCTCTCTCCCTCCATCTCCAATCCCTGTCTCTCTCTCTCTCCATCTCCAATCCCTGTCTCTCTCTCCATCTCCAATCCCTCTCACTCTCTCTATCTCTCTCTCTCTCCATCTCCAATCCCTCTCTCTCTCCATCTCCAATCTCTCTCTCTCCATCTCCAGTCCCCCTCTCTCTCCATCTCCAATCCCTCCCTCTCTCTCCATCTCCAATCCCTCTCACTCTCTCTCTCTCTCCATCTCCAATCCCTGTCTCTCTCTCTCCATCTCCAATCCCTGTCTCTCTCTCCCCATCTCCAATCCCTCTCTCCCTCCATCTCCAGTCCCCCTCTCTCTCCATCTCCAATCCCTGTCTCTCTCTCTCTCCATCTCCAATCCCTCTTTCTCCGTCCATCTCCAATCCCTCTCTCTCCGTCCATCTCCAATCCCTCTCACTCTCTCTCTCTCTCTATCTACAAT
>NW_027592171.1:0-61720 GCF_964213995.1 Mustelus asterias
AGTAAGTTGCACCTAGATCTCCAAACTGTACCTTGTCCCTGGGAATGTTTGATGGGGACAGTGTAGAGGGAGCTTTACTCTGTATCTAACCCCGTGCTGTACCTGTCCCGGGAGTGTTTGATGGAGACAGTGTAGAGGGAGCTTTACTCTGTATCTAACCCCGTGCTGTACCTGTCCTGGGAGTGTTTGATGGAGACAGTGTAAAGGGAGCTTTACTCTGTATCTAACCCCGTGCTGTACCTGTCCTACGAGTGTTTGATGGGGGACAGTGTAGAGGGAGCTTTACTCTGTATCTAACCCTGTGCTGTACCTGTCCTACGAGTGTTTGATGGGGGACAGTGTAGAGGGAGCTTTACTCTGTATCTAACCCCGTGCTGTACCTGTCCTACGAGTGTTTGATGGGGGACAGTGTAGAGGGAGCTTTACTCTGTATCTAATCCCGTGCTGTACCTGTCCCGGGAGTGTTTGATGGAGACAGTGTAGAGGGAGCTTTACTCTGTATCTAACCCCGTGCTGTACCTGTCCTGGGAGTGTTTGATGGGGACAGTGTAGAGGGAGCTTTACTCTGTATCTAACCCCGTGCTGTACCTGTCCCGGGAGTGTTTGATGGAGACAGTGTAGAGGGAGCTTTACTCTCTGTCTAACCCTGGGCTGTACCTGTCCTGGGAGTGTTTGATGGGGACAATGTCGAGGGAGCTTTACTCTCTGTCTAACCCTGGGCTGTACCTGTCCTGGTAGCGTTTGATGGTGACAGTGTACCATGAATACAGAAAATTACAGCACAGGAACAGGCCCTTCGGCCCTCCAAGCCGGCACCAACCACGCTGCCCGACTTAACTAAAACCCCCTTCCTTTCCGCGGACCATATCTCTCTATTCCCATCCTATTCATGTATTTGTCAAGACACCCCTTAAAAGTCACTGCCGTATCCACTTCCACTCTCTCGCTCGGCAACGAGTTCCAAGCACCCACCACCCTCTGCCTCATACATCTCCTTTAAACCTTGCCCCTCGCACCTTAAACCTGTGCCCCCCTAGTAATTGACATCCACCCTGGGAAAAAGCTTCTGACTATCCACTCTGTCCATGCCTCTCATAATCTTGTCGACTTCTAACAGGTCGCCCCTCAACCTCCGTCGTTCCAATGGGAACAAACCAAGTTCCTCCAACTCTCCTCATAGCTAATGCCCTCCATACCAGGCAACATCCTGGTAAATCTGGTAAATCTTTTCTGTACCCTCTCCAAAGCCTCCACATCCTTCTGGTAGTGTGGCGACCAGAATTGAACACTATATTCCAAGTGCGGCCTCACTAAGGTTCTATAAAGCTGCAACATGACCTGCCAATTTTTAAACTCAATGCCCCAGCCGATGAAGGCAAGCATGCCATATGCCTTTTTGACTACCTTCTCCACCTGCATTGCCACTTTCAGTGACCTGTGTATCTGTACACCCAGATCCCTCTGCCTATCAATACGCTTAAGACTTCTGCCATTTACTGTATATTTCCTATCTGGATTAGACCTTCCAAAATGCATGTCTGTAGAGGGAGCTTTACTCTGTATCTAACCCCGTGCTGTACCTGTCCTGGGAGTGTTTGATGGGGACAGTGTAGAGGGAGCTTTACTCTGTATCTAACCCCATGCTGTACCTGTCCTGGGAGTGTTTGATGAGGACAGTGTAGAGGGAGCTTTACTCTGTATCTAACCCCGTGCTGTACCTGTCCTGGGAGTGTTTGGTGGTTGGTTTGAGTATTCATTCAGCCATTTTTGAGTTGGGGCTGTGCTGGTCCTTTCTCAATGGCCAGGGTTTTGCAAGTGTGGAGTTGGATGTGCTGGAAGATTAATGTGGTGTTTATGTGCTCTGTTGTCTCCCTGGCAGGAGGAGATTCCACGACAGCTGCAGTACATTGGGCTGTACCTCCTGCATATTGCGGGCGCTTACCTACTCAAGTAAGACTGGCTTGGAGCAAGCTTATGTTTCGCATGGGGTAAAGGGCTAAGGGTCAGAGTGCAGGGCAGCAGGACGAGGGGTCTTGGATCAGAGTCCAGCAGCAGCAAAGGTCAGAGTGCAGGTCAGCGCGGTGAAGGGCTGAAGATCAATGTGCAGGACAGCAGGGCCGAGGGTCCGATCATGGGTCAGCAGGGTGAAGGGCTATGGGTTAGAATACGGGTCAGCAGAGTGAAGGCTCATGGGTCAGAATGTGATCAGCAGGGTGAGGGGGTCAGAGTGCAAGCCAGCAGAATTAAGGGCTGAGGGTGAGAGTGTAATGGGGGAATGTGGGGTAAGGTGTACTCACTCAGTCTGTCTCTCTGTAGTTTGACACGGCTGGGAGTGGTGTTGCTGGTGTTACAGAGTGTGGCGGAGCTGGTATTTCACACAGCGCGTTTATTCTACTTCATCAATGAGAACAACCAGAAGTTGTGAGTATGCGGTCATGCGGCTCGGTTTGAGCTGGCTATGATTAGCCTGGAGATGGTGCTGGGAATGGTACCACACCCCTGGGACAGCAGAAGGAATGAATTGAATTGATTCACATGATTGGTAATGGGGCCGGACGGGCACGCTGAGGGATGAGATCTTATTTTAAATCTGAGATTGAAAGATTTTTGTTATCCAGAGTTATTAAGGAATATGAGGCAAAGGATCAGCCATTGTTTCTTTGAAAGGCACACCAGCTCCAGCTGTGCGGCACTTCCTCAACACTGACCCTCCGACAGTGCGGCACTCCCTCAGTACTGACCCTCCGACAGTGCGGCACTCCCTCAGTACTGACCCTCCGACAGTGCGGCACTCCCTCAGTACTGACCCTCTGACAGTGCGGCACTCCCTCAGTACTGACCCTCCGACAGTGCGGCACTCCCTCAGTACTGACCCTCCGACAGTGCGGCACTCCCTCAGTACTGACCCTCCGACAGTGCGGCACTCCCTCAGTACTGACCCTCCGACAGTGCGGCACTCCCTCAGCACTGACCCTCTGACAGTGCAGCACTCCCTCAGCACAGACCCTCTGACAGTGCAGCACTCCCTCAATACCGAGCCTCTGGCAGCGCGGCAATCCCTCAGCACTCACCCTCTGACAGTGCAGCACTCCCTCAGTACTGACCCTCTGACAGTGCGGCACTCCCTCAGCACTCACCCTCTGACAGTGCGGCACTCCCTCAGTACTGACCCTCTGACAGTGCGGCACTCCCTCAGCACTGACAGTGTGGCACTCCCTCAGTACTGACCCTCTGACAGTGCGGCACTCTCTCAGTACTGACCCTCTGACAGTGCGGCACTCTCTCAGTACTGACCCTCCGACAGTGCGGCACTCCCTCAGTACTGACCCTCTGACAGTGCGGCACTCCCTCAGTACTGACCCTCTGACAGTGCGGCACTCCCTCAGTACTGACCCTCTGACAGTGCGGCACTCCCTCAGTACTGACCCTCTGACAGTGTGGCACTCCCTCAGTACTGACCCTCTGACAGTGCGGCACTCTCTCAGCACTGACCCTCTGACAGTGCGGCACTCCCTCAGTACTGACCCTCTGACAATGCGGCACTCCCTCAGTACTGACCCTCTGACAATGCGGCACTCCCTCAGTACTGACCCTCTGACAGTGCGGCATTCCCACAGTACTGACCCTCTGACAGTGCAGCAGTCCTTCAGCACTGACTCTCTGACAGTGCAGCACTCCCTCAGTACTGACCCTTTGACAGTGTGGCACTCCCTCAATACCGACCCTCTGACAGTGCGGCACTCCCTCAGTACTGACCCTCTGACAATGCGGCACTCCCTCATTTCTGACCCTCTGACAGTGCGGCACTCCCTCAGTACTGACCCTCTTACAGTGCGGCACTCCCTCAGTACTGACCCTCTGACAATGCGGCACTCCCTCATTTCTGACCCTCTGACAGTGCGGCACTCCCACAGTACTGACCCTCTGACAGTGCAGCACTCCCTCAGTACTGACCCTCTGACAGTGCAGCACTCCCTCAGTACTGACCCTCTGACAGTGCAGCACTCCCTCAGTACTGACCCTCTGACAGTGCAGCACTCCCTCAGTACTGACCCTCTGACAGTGCAGCACTCCCTCAGCACTGACTCTCTGATAGTGCAGCACTCCCTCAGTACTGACCCTCTGACAGTGCGGCACTCCCTCAGTATTGACCCTCTGACAGTGCAGCAGTCCCTCAGCACTGACTCTCTGACAGTGCAGCACTCCCTCAGTACTGACCCTCCGATAGTGCAGCACTCCCTCAGTACTGACCCTCTGACAGTGCAGCACTCCCTCAGTACTGACCCTCTGACAGTGCAGCACTCCCTCAGTACTGACCCTCCGATAGTGCAGCACTCCCTCAGTACTGACCCTCTGACAGTGCGGCACTCCCTCAGTATTGACCCTCTGACAGTGCAGTGCTCCTTCGGTACTGACCCTCTGACAATTCAGTCCTGACCCTTCAGTAGTGTGGCACTCGCTCAGTACTGACCCTCTGACAGTGTGGCACTCCCTCAGTACTGACCCTCTGACAGTGTGGCACTCCCTCAGTACTGTGCTTGATGCGTTACTCCAGACTGAAGCCTGCGGCCTCCTGCTTGAGAGGTCAGTATGTTACTGACTGAGAGTTGAGCATATGTGTCTGGGCGATGTTGTGATGATGTAATGGGACTATCTCTGTTCACTGCTTCCTTTCTTTTTGAGCAGTTTTAATGCCTGGGCGGTTATTTTTGTCGTGACCCGACTAATGACCCTGACTCTTACTGTGCTGGTCGTGGGCTTTGGTCTGTCCCGTGTCGAGTATCAGACCTTTGATATAGAAAAGGGAATCTTCAACACCCTTCCCATTCGGTGAGTTCACGTCTCTCAATATCTCTCCCTCTCTTAGTCTTCCATACTCTACCTCAGTCTCACTTGAACCTACCTCACCCCCAGCACTCCCCAGTGTCCCTCTGTCTCTTGTTTTATTTGTTTATGGGATGTCATGGTTGCTGGCTACACCAGCATTAATTGCCCATCCTTGATTGCCCCCTTGAGAAAGTGGTGAGCTGTCTTTGTGAACCGCTGTGATCCTTGAGGCATAGGCAGATCCATAGTGCTGTTAGGGAAAGAGTTCCAGGATTTTAACCTAATTACAGTAGTGTGTGCGCACCCATGGTGTGGGGAATGAATGCTGAATGTTGTAGATGGGGTGCCAAGCAAGCGGGCTACGTTGTACTGGAGATGTGTTTCTTCACTGTTGTTGGAGCTGCACTCATCTGGGCAAGTGGAGAGTATTTCATCACACTCCAGACTTATGTTTTGTAGATGGTGAAAGATCTTTAGGAAGTCAGAAAGTGAGTTATTCTTCAAAGAATTCCCAGCCTCTGACCTGCTCTGGTAGCCACAGTAAGAAGTTTAACAACACCAGGTTAAAGTCCAACAGGTTTATTTGGTAGCAAATGCCATTAGAACCTAGAACATAGAACAGTACAGCACAGAACAGGCCCTTCGGCCCACGATGTTGTGCCGAGCTTTATCTGAAACCAAGATCAAGCTATCCCACTCCCTATCATCCTGGTGTGCTCCATGTGCCTATCCAATAACCGCTTAAATGTTTCTAAAGTGTCTGACTCCACTATCACTGCAGGCAGTCCATTCCACACCCCAACCACTCTCTGCGTAAAGAACCTACCTCTGATATCCGTCCTGTATCTCCCACCACGAACCCTATAGTTATGCCCCCTTGTAATAGCTCCATCCACCCGAGGAAATAGTCTTTGAACGTTCACTCTATCTATCCCCTTCATCATTTTATTAGCTTTCGGAGCGCTGCTCCTTTGTCAGGTGGAGTGGAGATCTGCTCACAAACAGGGCACAGAGACACAAACTCAATTTACAGAATGGCTCTGGTAGCCACAGTATGACTGGTCCAGTTATGTTTCTGGTCAATTGATAGGGTATTGATAGTGGTGGTTTCAGCTGATAATGTTTTTGGGAGATGGTTAGATTATCTCTTGTTGGAAGTGGTCATTGCCTTGCTCTAGTCAGGCACAAATGTCATTTGCTACTTATCAGTCCAAACCTGAATGTTGTCCACGTCTTGGTGCATTTGGACATTGACTGCTTCAGTATCTGAGGAGTCGTGAATGTTGCTGAATGCTGTGCCATCATCAGCAAACATCCCCACTTCTGACCTTATGATGGAGGGAAGGTCATTGATGAAGCAGCTGAAGATTGTTGGGCCTAAGACACTACCCTGAGGGACTCCTGAATGATGCCCCAGCACTGAGTTGCTTGACCAACAATCACAAACATCTTCCGTTGTGTCAGGTATAACCCAATCAGTGGAAAGCTTTCCCCAATTCCCATTGACTCCAGTTTTGCTAGAGCTCCTTGATGCCAAATGCTTGATATCAAGGGTAGTCACTCTCACCTCTCCTCGAGTTCAACTTTTTTGTCCATGTTTGAACCAAGGCCGTAATGTGGTCAGGAGCTGAGTGGCCCTGGCGAAACCCAAACTGAGTGTCAGTGAGCAGGTTATTGCTGAGTGCTGCTTGATAGTCCCAGCCATCACTTTGATGATGATCGAGAGTGGACTGATGGGCTGGTAATTGATTAGATTAGATTAGTTCTCCATTTTGTGGACAGGATGTACTTGATCAATTTTCCACGTTGTTGGATTTCTGTGTCTCACTTGCTGCCACTCACATCCTCCCTCCATCTTTCCAGTTATGAGTAATGTGTTCGGTGACTATCCTCGAACTATGTGCTCACTTCTCCCTTTCTGGTTCCAGACTCTGTATCCTAGCAACTGTGTGTATCACCCAGGCCTGGATGATGTGGCGATTCATTAACTTCCAGCTGCGACGGTGGAGAGAGTTCCGAGCTGAGCAGGCATCTCGCAGGAAAATCACAGGAGTGATGGCAACAAGGGGGCGGGTTATACGTAGGGAACCAGGTAAGTGATGGGGCGGGTATGGGGTCAGTGTGGTGGGGTTTTGATGGGGTTTAAGGACAGTGTGAGATCACAGGTCAGATGGGTGTTAGGTTGGGGATTGAGGGTGGAATGGAGGTCAGGGTCAGTGGGAGTGTTTGGGATCAGATAGATTTTGGGGTCTTGGCTCTCAGTAACTCAATTTCTTTTTCTCTCAGGTCACCATGAGAACGGTTTGATTAAATCAGAGAATGGAGCATCACCAAGGGCTCGGAAAACCAAATCTCCTTAAACTGGACCAAGCAGGGTTGGGGAAATTGACCAATCACATCCTGCTCCTGAGAATTACCCCAGAGCCTCCAGTCAATTTTATTTTTTTCGTTCTCCCCTCAAATACTGCCTCTGAGCTTTGATGTTCCATCTTCCAGCAAGGTATTCAACCATAGGACCAATCTGCAATTCACAGGAAATGAGTTACCAATCACTTCCATCCGAGCTCACTGAGAGCAGCTAACCCCAGACTAGATGACGTCAGCTCACCAGTGTAGCCCAGAGATGGGGTCTTAACCTTTCTGCTCAGTTGGAGCTGGTGGGTTTAACCCGTGGCTCTTTGGGCCTGGGATTAACTCAAACTGTATTTGGACATATGTCATGTCTATACCCCAGCAGCGCACTCTAACGGCCCAGTGATTATCGCTGTGGCCCCACCCTGGGAGGAGGTTCTGGTGCTGGGAGAGGGTGTCTGAGATCATGTAATGTTCAGCTCTTTCCACAGCACCCCAAGAGCAAAGGTGATTGGTGGATAATGGCAAGGGTCATTCCCACAACCCTTACTGACCTCAGTCTAGGGGTTGCAGTCATGTAAATCATGAGCATAAGTGTAAATAAAAATGTGCATTAAATATTGTGTGTGTGTGTCGATGATGTGTATCTCCGAATAATCAGACTTGTGCTTGTGAGACTCTGGGGAAGGAGAACTCAATACTGTGACCCCTGACAGCAGAGATTGGAACCCCTGGATGGGTCAGTTTTTCAGGGAGGCTGAGGGCACTGTGACTGCAGCAACTCAAAAGACTAAGACACAATCTTACTGAATGAAGGCAGTTACTATCCAACAGTCTGCAGCAAGTGTTTGAAATATTACTTTATTGGAATTGCAATTGCTCCCAGTTAGAAAGATCACTTCCTGTGTTTGACATTCACGTTTAATATTCTCAGTATGTTGACCTTAGCGTCCTGTAGTACACGCTGCAGTGTATGGGTACTGTGCTTATCAGATGCCTCCCTGGGACTGGTATCTCCCTGCTACAGTGGTGGACAGATAGCTTCCTGGGACTGCTGGACTTGAATATCTCCCTGGTACTGCGGTATCTGAATATCTCCCAGGGATTGAGGTGGGCAGATATCTCTCTTAGATTGTGATTCTGGTGGTCTGGAGTCAAGGAACTGTGTACATTCTAATGGCACCATTAAACAGTCCTCACTGCTCATCTCTACAGGAGCAGGTTCTCGGTCACTAAACGACATAGTGCTGGAGAAACAAAAAGCAAGGTTGATAGTTAGAAGGGGGTTAATTCTGGTGTTGAAGGAAGGTGC
The DNA here is from genome assembly GCF_964213995.1 of Mustelus asterias. Taxonomy (NCBI): domain Eukaryota; kingdom Metazoa; phylum Chordata; class Chondrichthyes; order Carcharhiniformes; family Triakidae; genus Mustelus; species Mustelus asterias. The sequence goes on from NW_027592171.1 coordinate 8,492, forward strand.
TTTGATTATTGGCAGGGTGGGGGGAGGGTTAACTGTGGCTGGTGGACAGGATCAATTTCGTGGGTGGGGGGGACTTTATTACAGGCAATGAAGAGGGCAATTAGCATCAAGAGGGGCACAGCCACCTAGCGATTTGGTATACAGCTAATTACTGCTCTAGAGTAATCAGTTAATACATTCCAGCCAACAGTCCTGCAGGGCAGCTCAGCCCATTCAACTACTGTGATACTTTTTAAAGCTTATTTATTAGTGTCACAAGTAGGCTTACATTAACACTGCAATGAAGTTACTGTGAAAATCCCCCAGTCGCCACACTCCGGCACCTGTTCAGGTAAACTGAGGGAGAATTCAGCATGGCCAATGCACCTAACCAGCATATCTTTTGGACTTTGGGAGGAAACCCACGCAGATGTGGGGAGAACGTGCAGAGTCTGCACAGTGACCCAAGCTGGGAATTGAACCCAGGTTCCTGGCACAGTGAGGCAGCCATGTTAACCACTGTGCCATCATAATACTGGCTGCCAATGACCTGAAGCAGAGTAAAAGGTCTAACTTGGGCTTTCCAGCCACAGTGGCCTGGGGTCTGTTGATTGAACAGACTTGTATACATATGGGAATTGAATGGGATCAGGATCAAGCTCTGTCATAACTTGGCAGAGCTGATTTCCAGTTGAGATGCTGAAGGTGCTGGGGTAAATATATCAGAGCCTGCAGGAGGAAATCAAAACTGGAATGAAAGGAGCACTTACCAAGCTTTCTGCTCTATCTCCTTCAGTTGGGTTTTCAGTGACTCCTGGACTATTTGTGTCTTCCTTTCCTGGGCTTTCTGGCAGAATGAGTTCAGAGTCTCACTGGGGAATTCTGCAGCATTTGCTTCCAGGTATTTATAAACATACGCATCAGCATCAGTGATGATGAAACGACAGCCAAGAACTAGAGTGACAAATGTAATTCATGTGAGAGAAATTGGGCAAAGGGGAGAACACATATCGGAAATTGAACTGCAACATCAGGAACATTATGTACATCTCTGCCTGTAATAAAGTCTCCCCCCACCTCTAGAAATTGATCCTGTTTCATCACCCACAAAACTCAGTTCCCCCCCGCTCCCCTCCCCCGCCAGCACAGAAATAGACCATTCAGCCCAAGCAGTTCATGCCAGTGTTTAACCGTCTCTTCCCTTCTGCCTTTCTGCCTGTTTAGCTTTCTCCTAAATGTGTCTACTATTCACTTCAACCATTCCTTATGGTAGCAAGTTCCATAGTTTTATCATCTTTGGGTGGAGAAGTTTCTTCTGATTTCCATAGTGGATTTCTTGGTGACTGCCTTATATTGATGGTCTCTTTCATGCTCTTCCCCACATTCTCTAGAGTGGCTAGAGTGAATGTTGGACCCTTGGAAGATGAGAGGGGGGATTTAATAGTGGAAAACGAGGAAATGGCTGAGACTTTAAATAAGTTCTTTGTGTCGGTCTTCACGGTGGAAGACACAAATAGTTTGCCGAATATTAGAGATCGAGAGTTGGTGGGAGGGGAGGTCCTTAATACAATTACTGTTACTAAGGAGGTGGTGCTTGGTAGACGAATAGGACTGAAGGTAGACAAGTCCCCGGGCCCGGATGGAATGCATCCCAGGGTACTGAAAGAAATGGCTGAGGTAATAGCAGATGCGTTAATAGTAATTTATCAAAATTCGCTGGACTCTGGGGTAGTGCCGGCTGACTGGAAAACAGCTACTGTTACGCTGCTGTTTAAAAAAGGAAGTAGACAAAAGGCGGGTAACTACAGGCCGGTTAGCTTAACGTCCGTAGTTGGGAAGATGCTAGAGTCCATTATTAAAGAGGAAATAACAGAGCACCTGAATAAGAATGGTTCGATCAAGCAGACGCAGCATGGATTCATGAAGGGAAAGTCGTGTTTGACGAATCTACTGGACTTTTATGAAGATGTCACTAGTGCGGTTGACAGAGGGGAACCGGTGGATGTGGTGTTTTTAGATTTCCAGAAGGCGTTCGATAAGGTGCCTCACAAAAGGTTGCTGCAGAAGATTGGGGTACACGGAGTTAGGGGTAAGGTGTTGGCGTGGATTGGGGATTGGCTATCTAACAGGAAGCAGAGAGTTGGGATAAATGGGTGCTTTTCTGGTTGGCAATTGGTGACCAGTGGCGTGCCGCAGGGATCGGTGCTGGGGCCTCAATTGTTTACCATTTACATAGATGATCTGGAGGAGGGGACTGAATCTAGGGTATTCAAGTTTGCTGATGACACGAAGGTGAGTGGGAAAGCGAATTGCGTGGAGGACGCGGAAAGTCTGCAGAGAGATTTGGATAGGCTGAGCGAGTGGGCGAGGATCTGGCAGATGGAATATAACGTTAGCAAATGTGAGGTTATCCACTTTGGAAGAAATAATAGTAAATTGGAATATTATTTAAATGGAGAAAAATTACATCGTGCGACTGTGCAGAGGGACCTGGGGGTCCTTGTGCACGAATCGCAAAAACTCAGTCTGCAGGTGCAGCAGGTGATCAAGAAGGCGAATGGAATGTTGGCCTTTATCGTGAGGGGGATAGAATATAAAAGCAGGGAGGTCTTGCTGCAACTGTACAAGGCACTGGTGAGGCCGCAACTGGAGTACTGTGTGCAGTTTTGGTCCCCTTATTTGCAAAAGGATATATTGGCCTTGGAGGGAATGCAGAGAAGGTTCACCAGGTTGATACCGGAGATGAGGGGTGTAACTTATGAGGAGAGATTAAACAGATTGCGTCTGTACTCTTTGGAGTTTAGAAGGATGAGGGGTGATCTTATAGAGACATATAAGATAATGAAGGGGCTGGATAGGGTAGAGGTGGAGAGATTCTTTCCACTTAGAAGGGAAACCAGAACTAGAGGGCACAGCCTCAAAATAAGGGGGGGCCGGTTCAGAACAGAGTTGAGGGGGAACTTCTTCTCTCAGAGGGTAGTGAATCTCTGGAATTCTCTGCCATAAGACCATAAGACCATAAGACATAGGAGCGGAAGTAAGGCCATTCGGCCCATCGAGTCCACTCCACCATTCAATCATGGTTGATTTCAACTCCATTTACCCGCTCTCTCCCCATAGCCCTTAATTCCTCGAGAAATCAAGAATTTATCAATTTCTGTCTTGAAGACGCTCAACGTCTCGGCCTCCACAGCCCTCTGTGGCAATGAATTCCACAGACCCACCACTCTCTGGCTGAAGAAATTTCTCCTCATCTCTGTTCTAAAGTGACTCCCTTTTATTCTAAGGCTGTGCCCCCGCGTCCTAGTCTCCCCTGTTAATGGAAACAACTTCCCTACGTCCATCCTATCTAAGCCGTTCATTATCTTGTAAGTTTCTATCAGATCTCCCCTCAACCTCCTAAACTCCAATGAATATAATCCCACGATCTTCAGACGTTCATCGTATGTCAGGCCTACCATTCCTGGGATCATCCGTGTGAATCTCCGCTGGACCCGCTCCAGTGCCAGTATGTCCTTCCTGAGGTGTGGGGCCCAAAATTGCTCACAGTACTCCAAATGGGGCCTAACCAGTGCTTTATAAAGCCTCAGAAGTACATCCCTGCTTTTGTATTCCAAGCCTCTTGAGATAAATGACAACATTACATTTGCTTTCTTAATTACGGACTCAACCTGCAAGTTTACCTTTAGAGAATCCTGGACTAGGACTCCCAAGTCCCTTTGCACTTTAGCATTATGAATTTTGTCACCGTTTAGAAAATAGTCCATGCCTCTATTCTTTTTTCCAAAGTGTACGACCTCGCACTTGCCCACGTTGAATTTCATCAGCCACTTCTTGGACCACTCTCCTAAACTGTCTAAATCTTTCTGCAGCCTCCCCACCTCCTCAATACTACCTGCCCCTCCACCTATCTTTGTATCATCGGCAAACTTGGCCAGAATGCTCCCAGTCCCGTCATCTAGATCGTGATTGAAGTGGTGGAGGCTTCCTCGTTGAATATGTTTAAATCACGGGTAGATAGTTTTCTGATCGATAAGGGAATTAGGGGATATGGGGAGCAGGCGGGTAAGTGGAACTGATTTGCTTCAGATCAGCCATGATCTTGTTGAATGGCGGGGCAGGCTCGAAGGGCCAGATGGCCTACTCCTGCTCCTATTTCTTATGTTCTTATCTGCTCAGATGAGGAGGAACGCAACAGACACCTACAGACGCTGAAAGACGCCCTCTTAAGAACAGGATATGGCGCTCGACTCATCGATCGACAGTTCCGACGTGCCACAGCAAAAAACGCACCGACCTCCTCAGAAGGCAAACACGGACCATGGCCGACAGAGTACCCTTCATCCTCCAGTACTTCCCCGGAGCAGAGAAGCTACGACATCTTCTTCGGAGCCTTCAACATGTCATCGATGAAAACGAATATCTTGCCAAGGCCATCCCCACACCCCTATACTTGCCTTCAAACAACTGCGCAAGGTCAAACAGACCATTGTCCGCAGCAAACTACCCAGCCTTCAGGAAAACAGTGACCACAACACCACACAACCCTGCCACAGCAACCTCTGCAAGATGTGCCGGATCATCAACACAGATGCCATCATCTCACGTGAGAACATCATACACAGGTACAAGGTACATACTCATGTGATTCGGCCAACATTGTCTATCTCATACACTGCAGGAAAGGATGTCCTGAGGCATGGTACATTGGGGAGAGCATGCAAACGCTACGACAATAGATGAATGAACACCGCTCGACAATCACCAGGAGTGTTCCCTTCCTGATGGGGAACACTTCAGCAGTCAAGGGCATTCAGCCTCCAATCTTCGGGTAAGCGTTCTCCAAGGCGGCTTTCAAGACACACGACAGCGCAGAATTGCCAAGTTCCGCACACATGAGGATGGCCTCAACCGGGATCTTGGGTTCATGTCACACTACCTGTGAACCCGGCCATTTGGCCTCAGCTTGCAAAATCCTATTAACTGTCCTGGCTTGAGACAATTCACATCTCTAACCTGTGCTTAACCCTCTCTCCACTCGCATTGTCTGTACTTGTAAAGACTTGATTATTTGTTAAGACTTGCATTCCAACCATTATCTTGTAATTGAGTCTGTGTCTATATATGCCCTGTTTGTGAACCCAACTCTCCACTCATCTGATGAAGGAGCAATGCTCCGAAAGCCTGTGCTATCAAATAAACCTGTTGGACTTTAATCTTGTATTGTGAGACTTCTTACATCCCAGTCCAACACCGGCATCTCCACATCACTTGTAAAAGGTTCGAGAGTGAGGGGGCACAGATTTATCCAGAGAGAGAGCGAAAAGAGGAGAGGGAGAATGGTCACCATGTCCATAGAGAGAGCGATAGAGAGAGAAAATGCTCATCATGTCCAGAAAAAGGGGAGAGAGAGAGACAGAGACAGAGACTGAAATTCACTGTGTTCAGAGAGAGAGAGAGAGAGAGAGAGAGAGAAAATGGTCACCAAGTCCAGGAATAGATAGAGAGAGAGAAAAAGAGAATAGTCACCATGTCCAGAGAGAGAGAATGGCCATCATCTTTAGAGAGAGAATTATGGTGGTGTGGATGCTGATTCCAGTTTGTCTCTGGTTCCGGACAACACCGTCCAGTCCACAGATCAGGATTTGCCGGAAGTCCTGGGTCACACTGACTTGTTTGAGAATTATTCTCATGTTTGATCATACCTTCTACAACTGAACAGATCGCGAGATCCTTAGCTGTGTAAAATTCTGGGCTTTCTACATTGCTTCCTGGTTTGGGAATCCGTATCTTTGACAAAACCTTCCCTCCTATTCTCCCAGAGTTGCGAAGTGGAGGTTCGAAGATGCTGATTTCATCAGTGGCCACATGGAAACTGAGGATAAACCGCCGATTCCAGTCATTAGGGTTCCTGGATTCCTACAGCCAAGAGAGAGCAGTGACTTTATAACAGGACCTAGCATTCATCTGTGATAAGTAAGGCCATTTCACCTGATTTCCCAACCTAATCCTCCACTGTATCCCTCTCCAGCCGTGTCCACTCTCCTGCACCCATCTCCTTCCCTGTAGCCGTCTCTTCTGTGCCCCCATACTCCCCTCTCCTGCATACTATCTCCTCGCTTATAGAGTCATAGAGGTTTACAGCATGGAAACAGGCCCTTCAGCCCAACTTGTCCATGCCGCCCCTTTTTTCTAAGCTAGTCCCAATTGCCTGCATTTGGCCCATATCCCTCTATGCCCATCTTACCCATGTAACTGTCTAAACGCTTTTTAAAAGACAAAATTGTACCCGCCTCTACTACTACCTCTGGCAGCTTGTTCCAGACACTCACCACCCTGTGTGTGAAAAAATTGCCCCTCTGGACTCTTTTGTATCTCTCCCCTTAAACCTATGCCCTCTAGTTTTAGACTCCTCTACCTTCGAGAAAAGATATTGACTATCTAGCTGATCTGTGCCCCTCATTATTTTATAGACCTCTATAAGGTCACCCCTCAGCCTCCTATGCTCCAGAGAAAAAAGCCCCAGTCTATCCAGCCTCTCCTTATAACTCAAACCATCAAGTCCCGGTAGCATCCTAGTAAATCTTTTCTGCACTTTTTCTAGTTTAATAATATCCTTTCTATAATAGGGTGACCAGAACTGTGCACAGTATTCCATGTGTGGCCTTACCAATGTCTTGTACAACTTCAACAAGACGTCCCAACTCCTGTACTCAATGTTCTGACCGATGAAACCAAGCATGCTGAAGGCCTTCTTCACCACTCTGTCCACCTGTGACTCCACTTTCAAGGAGCTATGAAATGTACCCCGAGGTCTCTTTGTTCTGTAACTCTTCCCAATGCCGTACCATTAACTGAGTAAGTCCTGCCCTGGTTCAATCTACCAAAATGCATCACCTCGCATTTATCTAAATTAAACTCCATCTACCATTCATCAGCCCACTGGCCCAATTGATCAAGATCCCGTTGCAATCCGAGATAACGTTCTTCACTGTCCACTATGCCACCAATCTTGGTGTCATCTGCAAACTTACTAACCATGCCTCCTATATTCTCATCCAAAGAAGTGGCAGATGTGTAATGGTCCATTTTGGCAGGTCAAATGGGATGAAGGAGTATAATATCAAGGGTAAGACTCTTAGCAGTGTAGAGGATCAGAAGGACCTTGGGGTCCGGGTCCATAGGACTCTTAAATCGGCCTCGCAGGTAGAAGAGGTGGTTAAGAAGGCGTATGGTGTGCTGGCCTTCATCAATCGAGGGATTGAGTTTAGGAGTTGGGAGTTAATGATGCAGCTTTATAAGACCCTCGTCAGACCCCACTTGGAGTACTGTGCTCAGTTCTGGTTGCCTCATTACAGGAGGGATGTGGAAATGATTGAAAGGGTGCAGAGAAGATTTACAAGGATGTTGCCTGGATTGGTTAGCATGCCTTATGAGGATAGGCTGAGGGAGCTCGGTCTTTTCTCCTTGGAGAGACGAAGGATGAGAGGTGACCTGATAGAGGTGTACAAGATGTTGAGAGGCATAGGTCAGGTGGATTCTCGGAGGCTTTTTCCCAGGGCTGAAATGGCTGCTACGAGAGGACACAAGTTTAAGGTGCTGGGGAGTAGGTACAGAGGAGATGTCAGGGGTAAGTTTTTCACTCAGAGGATGGTGGGTGAGTGGAATCGGCTGCCATCAGTGGTGGTGGAGGCAAACTCGATAGGGTCTTTTAAGAGACTTCTGGATGAGTACATGGGACTTAATAGGATTGAGGGTTATAGGTAAGCCTATATATAAGCCTAGGTAGGTAGGGACATGACCGGTGCAACTTGTGGGCCAAAGGGCCTGTTTGTGCTGTATTTTTTCTATGTTCTCTATGTTCTATAAATGACAAATAGCAGTGGACCTAGCACCAATCCCTGAGGCACGCCGCTGGTCACAGGTCTCCAGTTTGAAAAACAACCCTCTACAACCACCCTCTGGTTTCTGTCATCAAGATGTGGAGATGCCGGCGTTGGACTGGGGTAAACACAGTAAGAAGTTTAACAACACCAGGTTAAAGTCCAACAGGTTTATTTGGTAGCAAAAGCTTGTGTGGCTTTTGCTACCAAATAAACCTGTTGGACTTTAACCTGGTGTTGTTAAACTTCTTATTCTGTCATCAAGCCAATTTTGTATCCATTTGGCTACCTCACCTAGATCCTGTGAGATTTAACCTTATGCAACAACCTACCATGCGGTACCTTGTCAATGGCCTTGCTAAAGTCCATGTAGACAACATCAACTGCGCTGCCCTCATCTACCTTCTTGGTTACCCCTTCAAAAAATTCAATGAAATTTGGAAGACATGTTTTTCCACTCACAAAGCCATGCTGACTGTTCCTAATCAGTCCTTGCGTCTCTAAATGCCTGTAGATCCAGTCTCTCAAAATACCTTCCAACAACTTACCCACCACAGATGTGAGGCTCACCGGCCTGTAGTTCCCGGGCTTTTCCCTGCAGCCTTTTCAAATAAAGGCACAACGTTTGCCACCCTCCAATCTTCAGGCACCTCTCCTGTGACTATTGATGATACAAATATCTCTGCTAGGGGACCTGCAATTTCCTACATAGCCTCCCACAATGTCCTGGGATACACTTCATCAGGTCCCGGGGATTTATCTACCTTGATGCACATTAAGACTTCCAGCACCTCCTTCTCTGTTACATATACACTCCTCAAGCCATCACTATTTATTTCCCCCAAGTTCCCTAACATCCATGCTTTTCTCAACAGTAAATACTGATGAGAAATATTCATTTAGGATCTCATCCATCTCTTGTGGATCCGCACATAGATGACGTTGTTGATCCTTAAGAGATCCTACTCTCTCCCTAGTTACTCTTGTGCCCCCGTCTTTCTGTGGCCTCTCCTTCCTGTCTCCATGTCTCTTCCTCTGTGTTCCCTCTTGCCCTGTGTTAGCCCTCTTAGAACCATAGAAAATTACAGCTCAGAAACAGGCCTTTTGGCCCTTCTTGTCTGTGCCGAACCATTTTTTGCCAAGTCCCACTGACCTGCACTTGGACCATATCCCTCCACACCCCTCTCATCCATGAAGCCGTCCAAGTTTTTCTTAAATGTTAAAAGCATTTACCACTTTATCCCACAGCTCATTCCACACTCCCACCACTCTCTGCGTGAAGAAGCCCCCCCTAATATTCCCTTTAAACTTTTCTCCTTTCACCCTTAACCCATGCCCTCTGTTTTTGTTCTCCCCTAGCTTCAGTGGAAAAAGCCTGCTTGCATTCACTCTATCTATACTCATCAAAATCTTATACACCTCTATCAAATCTCCCCTCATTCTTCTTGTGCAGCTCTTCATCCAGGACTCACTCCTGTTTCCGCCCCCCCCCCCCCCCCCCCCCCCTCTTCCTGATTGTCCTTCTTACCATTTTAGCTTCATATCGCAGGATGATTTTGTCATTTTCCAGCATTTTGAGGACATCTTTCTTTGGAGGTTTCGGGATGAATGACAGACAATTCCCCAGCGAATCCTCGACTGAACCAAATCCATTGTATGGAGGAATCCACTAGAGTCAATGGGAATAGGGCATTACAACATTGCAGCCACTGAATACAGAGAAAAAGGAGAGGGCTGAGATTGGCACAGCGCTGAGGGAGTGGTCAGGGATTGGTGCCACACAAAGGGAGTGGCCTGGGATTGGTGCAGCACAGAGGGAGTGGTCAGGGATTGGTGCAGCATAGAGGGAGTGGTCAGGGATTGGTGCAGCATAGAGGGTGGTCAGGGATTGGTGCAGCACAGAGTGAGAGGCCTGGGATTGGTGCAGCTCAGAGGGGGAGGCCTAGGATTGGATAGCAGAGGGGAAGGCCTGGGATTGGTGCAGCACAGAGGGCGAGACCTAGGATTGGTGCAGCACAGATGGAGTGGTCAGGGATTGGTGCAGAACAGAGGTAGTGGCCTGGGATTGGTTCAGTTCAGAGGGGGAGGCCTAGGATTGGTTAGCACATAGGCGAAGGCCTGGGATTGGTTCAGCACAGAGGTAGTGGCCTGGGATTGGTTCAGCTCAGAGGGGGAGGCCTAGGATTGGTTAGCACAGAGGGGAAGGCCTGGGATTGGTTCAGCACAGAGGTAGTGGCCTGGGATTGGTTCAGCTCAGAGGGGGAGGCCTGGGATTGGTTATACTATTGAATAAATTGATGTTAACAAAAGGAAAGAAACAGATTGGTGAGAGTCTGGCAGGTATTTATTTATGTAGTTGATAGTGAAGAATATAATTGTTGTCTCCAGAATGATATCAATGGTTTGGTTGAGAGGATAGAGAGGTGGCAAATGGAATTCAATCAAGAGAAATGTGAGGTAATTCATTTTTGGAGGGCAAATAAAGCAAGAGAATGCACAATAAACAAGAGGATCTTAAGAAGGGTAGAGGAAGTGAGAGACCCTGCAGAGTGTTGTCATGGCCACGAAGTGCACAGGAATCGTCAATAGATCTCCCCGTGGGCTTCGTGAAGTACAAATTCCCCTATTGGGTGAGTGGAGACTCGCCCAATGGGAAGTGAGCAGCAGGAGGTTAATACCTAATGCTTCAACCTAGACTGTTGTACTCCTGGTGATGGAAGACTGGCCTTGGTGAAATTATTATTTTGTTGACGAGGAGTAAAACCATTTTGTTCTCTCCCTGAACAACCTCTAAGTCAAGAATAAGTAACACTTCTCCGGTAAGGAAAAGCAATTGTGCCTCTTTTCGGGAAACTATACCAGTGGGGAACACTGGGTCCAATACACAAAGTGCATGCGTTACTTCTTCCATGCTAACGACATTTAAGGAGACAAAAAACAAAAAGTAATTTTGTTGACGGCATGCAGCGCCCTGACATTCAGCATGAATAAAATCTGACCTATCCGGGTGCCCTTGACTCGAAAACGTTTAATGAGCTAGTAAACATTCATTCTGACTCCATCATTATGAAGTGCTTCGAAAGGTTAGTCATGGTACGCATCAACACCATTTGCAACTTCTCAGATACTGAACCAGTCCATGTTCAAATGCAACAAGATCTGGACAATATCCAGGCTTGGGCTGACAAGTGGCAAGTAACATTTGCACCACACAAATGCCAGGCAATGACCATCACCAATAAGAGACACTCTAGCCACCGTCCCTTGACATTCAATGGTCTCACCATCACTGAATTCCCCACTGTCAACATCCTTGCGGTTACCATTGACCAGAAACTCAACTGGACTCACCACATAAACACAGTGGCTACAAGAGCAGATCAGAGGCTAGGAATACTGCGGCGAGTAACTCACCTCCTGACTTCCCAAAGCCTATCCACCATCTACAAGACACAAGTCAGGAGTGTGATGGAATACTCCCCACTTGCCTGGATTGGTGCAGCTGCAACAGCACTCAAGAAGCTCAATACCATCCAGGACAAAGCAGCCCCGCTTGATTGGCACCAAATCTACAAACATTCAATCCCTCCACCACCGACGCTCAGTAGCAGCAGTGTGTACTATCTACAAGATGCACTGCAGCAATTCACCAAAGATCCCGAGACAGCACCTTCCAAACTCATGACCACTTTCATTTAGAAGGACAAGGGCAGTAGATAGATGAGAACACCACCACCTGCAAGTTCCCCTCCAAGCCACTCACCATCCTGACTTGGAAATATATCGCCATTCCTTCGCAGTTGCTGGGTCAAAATCCTGGAATTCCCTCCCTAATGGCATTGTGGGTCAACCCACAGAACATGGACACAAAGTGATTCAAGAAGGCAGCTCACCACCACCCTCTCAAGAGCAACTAGGGGTGGGCAATCAATGCTGGCCCGTCAGCGGTGCCCATGTCCCACAAATGAATAATTTAAAAAATGGATCAATTCCAGCTTCCCAGCCACTAGTTCACCTACCGCCTCAACAGGTCCACAGCAGATGCCACCTCCCTGGCCCTAATCTCAACCTTGGAACACCTAGATAACAAAGACACTTATGTCAGACTCCTATTTATTGACTACAGCGCAGCCTTTAATATCATTATTCCTACAAAACTCATCTCCAAACATCGTGGCCTAGGACTCGGTTCCTCCCTCTGAAACTGGATCCTGAACTTCCTAGCCCACAGACCACAATCCGTAAGGATAGGCAACCACACCTCCTCCACAATCATCCTCAACACTGCTGCTCCACAGGGTTGTGTTCTCAGCCCACTACTATACTTCATAGAAACCCTACAGTGCAGAAAGAGGCCATTGGGCCCATCGAGTCTGCACCTACCACAATCCCACCCAGGCCCTACCCCATATCCCTACACATTTACCCACTAATCCCTCTAACCTACACATCTCAGGACACTATGGGGCAGCTTTAGCATGGCCAATCGACCTAACCCGCACATCTTTGGACTGTGGGAGGAAACCAGAGTGTGAAGTTGTACGAACTAAGTAATGGCATGATGGGAAAATTGGTCAACTATTTGGTACAATATAAGAATGGCTGACCAAGCTATTCCAAAATGCCTGACCTCTGTAAGGCCTGATAAGATTGACTCCTCATAATCCAGGGCTGTATGAGTAAGACAAGATAAGGTCAGGGATGAAGGAGTCACCGACCATTTTGTGTTACATCAAAGGACAAGATAAGGGTATGAATGATGAGACAAAGAGTTCTAGGAGGTCAGCAGGTTGTGCCATGATTCTATTACTGATCGAATCCCTGAATAAGTTCTAGTCACGCAAACTGATAATGATTATGTATAAATACTGAACTGATTCTTTGTGTAAGCGCGGACTTGAGGAGGAATTAGCAAGTTGTACCAACTGCTCTCTGAACTCAAGTTTCAGCCAATACTGCATGCAGTCTTTCGTAAATAAAGACTAGTTATTTAGTCGGAACGAATTTTGTTGAGTCTTTCTATCACAGTCAAGAAGCAGGAAAGTTTCCACTTCAATAGGAGCACCCAGAGGAAACCCACGCAGACACGAGGAGAATGTGCAAACTCCACACAGACAGTGACCCAAGCCGGGAATCGAACCCAGGTCCCTGGAGCTGTGAAGCAGCAGTGCTAACCACTGTGCTATCATACTTCTTATAAACCTATGACTGTGTGGCCAAATATCCCTCCAATTCAATTTTCAAGTTTGCTGATGACACCACCGTAGTGGGTCAGATCTTAAACAATGATGAGGTGGAGTACAGGAAAGAGATAGAGAATCCGGTGAATTGGTGCAACCCTCTCTGCCTCAATGTCAGTAAAACAAAGGAGATAGTCATCGACTTCAGGAAGTGTAGTGGAGGACATGCCCGTGTCCACATCAATGGGGATGAAGTGGAAATGGTTGAGAGCTTCAAGTTTCTAGGTGTCCAGATCACCAACAACCTGTCCTGGTCCCTTTCTCAGGACGCTAAGGAAACGCTAAGACATGTCCGTTACGGCTCTCACCAACTTTTACAGAGGCACCATAGAAAACATCCTTTCTGGTTGTATCACAGCTTGGCATGGCTCCTGCTCTGTCCAAGACCGCAAGAAACTACAAAGGGTCGTGAACGAAGCCCAGTTCATCATGCAAACCAGCCTCCCATCCATTGACTCTGTTTACACTTGCCACTGCCTCAGAAAAGCAGCCAGCATAATCAAGGACTCCAGACATCCTGGACATACTTTTTTCCATCTTCTTTATTATATATCGTTAATATATAATGTGAACAGTTGGGATCCTAGCACAGATCCTTGCGGTACCCCTCTAATCACTGCCTGCCAATCAGAAAAGACCTATTTATGTCAACTTTTTGTTTCCTATTTGCTGACCAGCTTTCTATCCATCTCAAGGCACTACCTGTGCTTTAACTTTACATTGAGTCTGCATAGTTATGTGAGACCTTGTTGCAAGTGTGCTGAAAGTCTAAACCACATCCACTAGTTCTCCTGATTTTTTCTACTGGTTACATCCTTAAAGAATTCCAATAGATTTGTCAAGTGTTCATTGCAAGAGAATTTGAGTACAGGAGAAAGGATGTCTTACTACGGCTGCACAGGGCCTTGGTGAGACCACACCTGGAGTATTGTGTGCAGTTTTAATCTCTTTATCTAAGAAAATAAATACTTACCACAGAGGGAGTGCAGTGAAAGTTCACCAGATTGATTTCTGGGATGACAGGATTGTCGTATGAGGAGAGATTGGGTTGACTAGACCTGTATTCACCAGAATTTAGAAGAATGAGAGGGAATTTCATTGAAACGTATAAAATTCTGACAGGGCTGGGCAGACTGAGGCACCATAGAAAACATCCTTTCTGGTTGTATCACAGCTTGGTATGGCTCCTGCTCTGTCCAAGACCGCAAGAAACTACAAAGGGTCGTGAACGAAGCCCAGTTCATCACTCAAACCAGCCTCCCATCCATTGACTCTGTTTACACTTGCCACTGCCTCAGAAAAGCAGCCAGCATAATCAAGGACTCCAGACATCCTGGACATACTTTTTTCCATCTTCTTTATTATATATCGTTAATATCGTTTCCTTTGGCTGGGGAGTCTAGACCAAAGAGTAATGGCTCAGGAAACAGGATAGGCCATTTTGGACTGAGAGGAGGAGAAACCTCTTCATTCAGAGGGTAGTGAACATGTGGAATTCTCTACCACAGAAGGCTGTGGAGGCCAAGTCACTGAATGTTCTAAAGTGAGAAATAGATAGATTCCCAGACACTAAAGGTATCAAGGGTAGCTGGAGGGTGAGGGAGTATCACATTGAGATAGAGGATCACTACCTCCCTCTGGCTAAGTCATCACAACACATTAGCAGGCCATTCAGCCCACAGAATTCATGCAAGTGCTCTGTGGAGAAATCCAGTGAACCCAATCTTGCGCCCACCCCCCGCCCCGCCCTCCCATCTATCCCAGAACACTGAAAGTTAATTTCCCTCAACCGCTCATCCAATCTCCTTTCTAAAATCATTCATCTTTTCCACTTCTGCCATCCATGTAGGCACTGAGTTCCAGTTATGCACTTGCTGGACGATTAAGACTTCTTCAGAATTCGCCCATATCTCTTCTCCAAAATCTTAACCCTGTGACCCCCCCCCCTCCGCCTTTAAGTTTAAGTTTGTTTATTAGTGTCACGGGTGGGCTTGCATTGACACTGCGGTGAGGATACTGTGGGGGTCCCCTAGTCGCCACACTCTGGCATCTTTTTGGGTGCACTGGGGAGAAGTTGCGCCGGTGCGCCTGGCCAGCACATCTTTCGGGCTGTGTGGGGGGGGGGGGGCCGGGAGAGAAGAGCGGGAGCAGGGGACCAGAGCACCCGGAGGGGACCCACGCAGATGCGGGGAGGGCGTGTGGGCTCCGCACGGACAGTGACCCAGACCAGGAGTTGAACCAGAGTCCCTGGCGCTGTGGGGTGGCATTGCTAGCTGCTGTGCCACCATGCCACCCATCCTATCAGATCTCCTCTCAACTTTCTTCACCCCAAGGAGAACATCCCCAACTTCTCCAACCTTCTCACTGACTTGACCCAAAAAAGACTGGCAAAAAAGACACTGCTTGAACAACAAGAGCCATTAACCCAGTGGAGGGCAACCTGCAGCATGGGGTGGGGGGGGGACATGCAGCCCATCTGCGTTCTGAGTGCGGACCCACCAGATATTGTGTTGGCCATTGTCCACGCGCAGGGTTGCCCCATTCTTGTCAAGCTGCTAGAGGCAGTAGTAGAGGCGGGTACAATTTTGTCTTTTAAGAAGTATTTAGACAGTTACATAGGTAGGATGGGTATAGAGGGATATAGGCCAAACGCGGGCAATTGGGACTAGCTTAGTGGTTAATAAAAGGGGCGGCATGGACAAGTTGGGCCGAAGGACCTGTTTCCATGCTGTAAACCTCTATCAGCCACATTGAAGGGAGGAGAAGGTTCAATGAGCCAACTGGGGTACCCCTGTTCCTATTTTCTACGTTTCTATGTTTGTATGTTGAGGAAGAAACCTTCACTCATTAAAAACGTACCTGGATCTGCACCTGAAGTGCTGTAACCTGCGAGGCTAAGCACGAGGAGCTGGAGGATGGGATTAGAATGAGTGGTTCAATTTTCAGCTAGCGCAGACATGATGGGCTGAGTGGCTGAATTTTTGTGTCATAATCTTTCTATGGTTCTATGGTGCAATGGTGAGGATGAGAGAAAAGTAGACCAGGGTGTCACAGAGGGAATGGTCCCTACAGAATGATGACAGTGGGAGTGAGGGAATATGTGGGTGGTGGCATCATGTTGGAGTTGGCAGAAATGGCAGAGAATAATACATTGAATACGGAGGCTCAGAGGCTGGTGGGGTGGAAAGTGAGGACAAGGGGAACCCTATTATGGTTCTGGGAGGGAGGGGAAGGGGTGAGGGTCCTGTCAACCATGGTGGGGGCGGGGGGGGGGCGGAGCTATGGAAAAAGGAAAATGAAGAGTCATCCAAACTTGAAACATTGGCTCTATTCTCTCTCCACAGATGCTGTCAGACCTGCTGAGATTTTCCAGTATTTTCTGTTTTTGTTTCAGATTCTAGCATCTGCAGGATTGAGAAGAAAGGACACTGACTGAAGGTGAATGACAAATAATGAAAGTAAGAACAGAGTGGTTACAATTTGGACTGTGGGGCAGGAAGACTTAAACTTGCCTAATGGAATGAGCTAATTATCTGAAGAAACAATATTATCAGAGCTGTGATAAAAAGATGGGGGAGTGAGATTAATGAGTTGCTGTTGGAGACAGCCAGCAGAGGGATTCTGTGCTGTGACGATTCCATGATTCTATGATTGTGTGAAAGCAAGAGATGATATTCTGCACTACAATCTGGAGGGTGCTCAAATCCACACCTCAGACCGTCCATGAACATCAGACACCCGATTTGTCAGCCAATTAAACAGGCTCCTGGGAATAGGACAGACCATTAAGAGGGTGTCCTCCCCCCCAATACAAACCTTTTTCTCTGGCTGGGCAGGTTTCTTGATGACATCGACAGGTTGAAGCTCAACTCCTCGAATGTTCTGGTAATAGTAATTCTTTGTGAACTCATCACAGTCGTAGATGAAGAATTCACGGCCGAGGAGAGTGACCGGCTGACCAACAATGAAATCCCTTGGACCGTAATATTCCTTCACCTCCTGGTCAGACAGTTCCATTGAAATTGTGGGGAAGTTTGCTGCAGAGAGAGAGAGTGAGTAAGTGAGACAGAGAGAGTGTGTGTGAGAGAGAGAGAGAGAGAGAGAGGGAGGGTGCGAGAGAGAGAGGGTGCGAGAGAGAGAGAGAGAGGGTGCGAGAGAGAGAAAGAGGGTGCGAGAGAGAGAGAGAGAGGGTGCGAGAGAGAGAGAGAGAGGGTGCGAGAGAGAGAGAGAGGATGCGAGAGAGAGAGGGTGCGAGAGAGAGAGGATGCGAGAGAGAGAGGGTGCGAGAGAGAGAGGGTGCGAGAGAGAGAGAGAGAGGGTGCGAGAGAGAGAGAGAGAGCGAGAGAGAGAGAGAGGGTGAGAGAGAGAGCGAGAGGGTGAGAGAGAGCGAGAGGGTGAGAGAGAGCGAGGGTGCGAGAAAGAGAGCGAGAGAGAGAGAGCGAGAGGGTGCGAGAGAGAGAGGGTGCGAAAGAGAGAGAGGGTGCGAGAGAGAGAGAGAGGGTGCGAGAGAGAGAGAGAGAGGGTGCGAGAGAGAGGGTGCGAGAGAGAGAGAGAGAGGGTGCGAGAGAGAGAGAGGGTGCGAGAGAGAGAGTGAGAGAGAGAGAGGGCGAGAGAGAGAGCGAGAGGGTGAGAGAGAGAGAGGGTGCGAGAGAGAGAGGGTGCGAGAGAGAGAAAGAGGGTGCGAGAGAGAGAGAGAGAGGGTGCGAGAGAGAGAGAGAGGGTGCGAGAGAGAGAGAGAGGGTGCGAGAGAGAGAGAGAGAGGGTGCGAGAGAGAGAGAGAGGGTGCGAGAGAGAGAGAGAGGGTGCGAGAGAGAGAGAGGGTGCGAGAGAGAGAGAGAGGGTGCGAGAGAGAGAGAGGGTGCGAGAGAGAGAGAGAGGGTGCGAGAGAGAGAGGGTGCGAGAGAGAGAGAGAGGGTGCGAGAGAGAGAGAGAGGGTGAGAGAGAGCGAGAGAGTACGAGAGAGAGGGTGCGAGAGAGAGAGAGAGAGGGTGCGAGAGAGAGAGAGAGAGGGTGCGAGAGAGAGAGAGAGAGGGTGCGAGAGAGAGAGAGGGTGCGAGAGAGAGAGAGAGGGTGCGAGAGAGAGAGGGTGCGAGAGAGAGAGAGAGGGTGCGAGAGAGAGAGAGGGTGCGAGAGAGAGAGCGAGAGAGAGAGCGAGAGGGTGAGAGAGAGAGCGAGAGAGTGCGAGAGAGAGGGTGCGAGAGAGAGAGAGAGGGTGCGAGAGAGAGAGAGAGAGAGGGTGCGAGAGAGAGAGAGAGAGGGTGCGAGAGAGAGAGAGAGAGGGTGCGAGAGAGAGGGTGCGAGAGAGAGAGAGGGTGCGAGAGTGCGAGAGAGGGTGCGAGAGAGCGAGAGAGGGTGCGAGAGAGCGAGAGAGGGTGCGAGAGAGCGAGAGAGGGTGCGAGAGAGAGAGCGAGAGAGAGAGAGAGGGTGAGAGAGAGAGCGAGAGTACGAGAGAGAGGGTGCGAGAGAGAGAGAGAGAGGGTGCGAGAGAGAGAGAGAGAGGGTGCGAGAGAGAGAGAGAGAGGGTGCGAGAGAGATAGAGAGAGGGTGCGAGAGAGAGAGAGAGGGTGCGAGAGAGAGAGAGTACGAGAGAGAGGGTGCGAGAGAGAGAGAGAGGGTGCGAGAGAGAGAGAGAGGGTGTGAGAGAGAGAGGGTGCGAGAGAGAGAGAGAGAGGGTGCGAGAGAGAGAGAGAGAGGGTGCGAGAGAGAGGGTGCGAGAGAGAGGGTGCGAGAGAGAGGGTGCGAGAGAGCGAGAGAGGGTGCGAGAGAGAGAGGGTGCGAGAGAGAGGGTGCGAGAGAGAGGGTGCGAGAGAGAGGGTGCGAGAGAGAGGGTGCGAGAGAGCGAGAGAGGGTGCGAGAGAGCGTGCGAGAGAGAGAGGGTGCGAGAGAGAGAGGGTGCGAGAGAGAGAGGGTGCGAGAGAGAGAGAGAGGGTGCGAGAGAGGGTGCGAGAGAGAGAGGGTGCGAGAGAGAGAGAGAGAGGGTGCGAGAGAGAGAGAGGGTGCGAGAGAGAGAGAGGGTGCGAGAGAGAGAGAGAGGGTGCGAGAGAGGGAGAGAGAGGGTGCAAGAGAGAGAGAGGGTGCGAGAGAGAGACAGAGGGTGCGAGAAAGAGAGAGAGTGCGAGAGAGAGAGAGTGCGAGAGAGAGAGTGCGAGAGAGAGTGCGAGAAAGAGAGAGAGTGCGAGAGAGAGAGAGAGTGTGAGAGAGAGAGAGTGCGAGAGAGGGAGCGAGTGCGAGAGAGAGAGCGAGTGCGAGAGAGAGCGAGTGCGAGAGAGAGCGAGTGCGAGAGCGAGCGAGTGCGAGAGCGAGCGAGTGCGAGAGCGAGCGAGTGCGAGAGCGAGCGAGTGCGAGAGCGAGCGAGTGCGAGAGAGAGCGCGTGCGAGAGAGAGCGAGTGCGAGAGAGAGCGAGTGCGAGAGAGAGCGAGTGCGAGAGAGAGCGAGTGCGAGTGCGAGAGAGAGTGCGAGAGAGAGAGAGTGCAAGAGAGAGAGTGCGAGAGAAAGAGAGTGCGAGAGAGAGAGAGTGCGAGAGAGAGACAGAGAGAGAGAGTGCGAGAGAGAGTGCGAGAGAGAGAGTGCGAGAGAGAGAGTGCGAGGGAGAGTGCGAGAGAGAGAGAGTGCGAGAGAGAGAGAGTGCGAGAGAGAGAGAGTGCGAGAGAGAGAGTGCGAGAGAGAGAGAGTACGAGAGAGAGTGCGAGAGAGAGTGCGAGAGAGAGTGCGAGAGAGAGTGCGAGAGAGAGTGCGAGAGAGAGTGCGAGAGAGAGTGCGAGAGAGAGTGCGAGAGAGAGTGCGAGAGTGCGAGAGAGAGTGCGAGAGAGAGTGCGAGAGAGAGTGCGAGAGAGAGTGCGAGAGAGAGTGCGAGAGAGAGTGCGAGAGTGCGAGAGAGAGAGAGTGCGAGAGAGGGAGAGTGCAAGAGAGAGAGTTGTGAGAGCAAGAGAGTGCGAGAGAGAGAGTGCGAGAGAGAGAGAGTGCGTGAGAGAGAGAGTACGAGAGAGAGTGCGAGAGAGGGAGTGCGAGAGATAGAGTGCGAGAGAGAGAGTGCGAGAGAGAGTGCGTGAGAGAGAGAGTGTGAGAGAGAGAGTGCGAGAGAGAGAGCGAGAGAGAGAGTGCGAGAGAGAGAGCGAGAGAGAGAGTGCGAGAGAGAGGGAGAGAGAGAGAGTGCAAGAGAGGGAGAGAGTGCGAGAGAGAGACAGAGTGCGAGAGAGAGACAGAGTGCGAGAGAGAGACAGAGTGCGAGAGAGAGACAGAGTGCGAGAGAGAGACAGAGTGCGAGAGAGAGACAGAGTGCGAGAGAGAGACAGAGTGCGAGAGAGAGACAGAGTGCGAGAGAGAGACAGAGTGCGAGAGAGAGACAGAGTGCGAGAGAGAGACAGAGTGCGAGAGAGAGACAGAGTGCGAGAGAGAGACAGAGTGCAAGAGAGAGACAGAGTGCAAGAGAGAGACAGAGTGCGAGACAGAGACAGAGTGCGAGACAGAGACAGAGAGCGAGAGAGAGCGAGAGAGAGACAGAGTGCGACAGAGTGTGAGTGCAAGAGAGAGAGTGCGAGAGAGAGAGTGCGAGAGAGAGAGTGCGAGAGTGCGAGAGAGAGTGCGAGGGAGAGAGAGTGCGAGCGAGTGCGAGTGCGAGAGTGCGAGAGAGAGACAGAGTGCGAGAGAGAGAGTGCGAGAGAGAGTGCGATAGAGAGTGCGAGAGAGAGAGAGTGCGAGAGAGAGTGTGCGAGAGAGTGCGAGAGAGAGAGAGTGCGAGAGAGGGAGAGTGCGAGAGAGGGAGAGTGCGAGAGAGGGAGAGTGCGAGAGAGAGAGTGCGAGAGAGAGAGAGTGCGAGAGAGAGAGAGTGCGAGAGAGAGAGAGTGCGAGAGAGAGAGAGTGCGAGAGAGAGAGAGTGCGAGAGAGAGACAGAGTGCGAGAGAGAGTGCAAGAGAGAGAGAGAGTGCGAGAGAGGGAGAGTGCGAGAGAGGGAGAGTGCGAGAGAGGGAGAGTGCGAGAGAGGGAGAGTGCGAGAGAGGGAGAGTGCGAGAGAGGGAGAGTGCGAGAGAGGGAGAGTGCGAGAGAGGGCGAGTGCGAGAGAGTGCGAGAGCGAGAGAGTGCGAGAGAGAGATCTCCCTCTCTCGCACACACTCACTCACCCTGTCTCTCGCTCGCACACACACTCACTCACCCTGTCTCTCTCTCGCACACACATTCACTCACCCTGTCTCTCTCGCACACACACTCACCCGCCCTGTCTCCCTCTTGCACACACACTCACTCACCCTGTCTCTCTCGCACACACACTCACTCACCCTGTCTCTCGCTCGCACACACACTCACTCACCCTGTCTCTCTCTCGCACACACATTCGCTCACCCTGTCTCTCTCGCACACACACTCACCCGCCCTGTCTCCCTCTTGCACACACACTCACTCACCTTGTCTCTCTCTCTCTCACACACACACACTCACTCACCTTTTCTCTCTCTCGCAGACACACTCATCCTGTCTCTCTCTCTCTGTTGCACACACAGTCACTCACCCTGTCTCCCTCTCTTGCACACTCACTCACCCGGTCTCCCTCTCGCACACACACTCACTCACCGTCTCCCTCTAGAAACATAGAAAACTACAGCACAAAACAGGCCCTTCGGCCCCACAGGTTGTGCCAACATATCCCTACCTTCTAGGCCTACCTATAACCCTCCATCCTATTAAGTCCCATGTACTCATCCAGGAGTCTCTTAAAAGTCCCTATTGAGTTCGCCTCTACCACCACTGACGGCAGCCGATTCCACTCGCCCACCACCCTCTATGTGAAAAACTTCCCCCTAACATTTCCCCTGTACCTACCCCCCAGCACCTTAAACCTGCGTCCTCTCGTAGCAGCCATTTCCACCCTGGGAAAAAGCCTCTGAGAGTCCACCCAATCTATGCCTCTCAACATCTTATATACCTCTATTAGGTCTCCTCTCATCCTACGTCTCTCCAAGGAGAAAAGACCGAGCTCCCTCAGCGTATCCTCATAAGGCATGCCACTCAATCCAGGCAACATCTTTGTAAACCTCCTCTGCACCCTTTCAATCTTTTCCACATCCTTCCTGTAATGAGGCGACCAGAACTGAGCACAGTACTCCAAGTGGGGTCTGACGAGGGTCTTATATAGCTGCATCATTATCCCCGGACTCCTAAACTCAATCCCTCGATTGATAAAGGACAGCACACCATACGCGTTCTTAACCACCTCCTCCACCTGCGGGGCCGATTTTAGAGTCCTATGGACCCGGACCCCAAGGTCCTTCTGATCCTCTACCGTACTAAGAGTCTTTCCCTTTATATTGTACTCCATCATCCCATTTGACCTGCCAAAATGGACCACTACGCATTTATCTGGGTTGAAGTCCATCTGCCACTTCTCCGCCCAGCCTTGCATCCTATCTATGTCCCTCTGTAACTTCTGACATCCCTCCAGACTATCCACAACCCCACCAACCTTTTTGTCGTCGGCAAACTTACCAACCCATCCCTCCACTTCCTCATCCAGGTCATTTATGAAAATGACAAACAGCAAGGGTCCCAGAACAGATCCCTGGGGCACACCACTGGTGACCGACCTCCATTTAGAAAAAGACCCATCTATACCCACTCTCTGCCTCCTTTGGGCAATGATGTGGAGATGCCGGCGTTGGACTGGGGTAAGCACAGTAAGAAGTCTCACAACAGCAGGTTAAAGTCCAACAGGTTTATTTGGTAGCAAATACCATAAGCTTTCGGAGCACAGCTCCTTCGTCAGATGGAGTGGAAATCTGTTCTCCAACAGTGCACAGACACAGAAATCAAGTTACAGAATACTAATTAGAATGCAAATCTCTACAGCCAGCCAGGTCTTAAAGGTACAGACAATGTGGGTGGAGGGAGCATTCGACGCAGGTTAAAGAGATGTGTATTGTCTCCAGACAGAACAGCTAGTGAGATTCTGCAAGATCAGGGGGAAAGCTGTGGGGGTTACTGATAATGTGACATAAGTCCAACATCCCGGTTTAGGCCGTCCTCATGTGTGCGGATCATCGACACGGATGCCATCATCTCACGTGAGAACACCATCTACCAGGTACACGGTACCTACTCTTGCAACTCGGCCAACGTTGTCTACCTGATACGCTGCAGGAAAGGATGTCCCGAGGCATGGTACATTGGGGAAACCATGCAGACGCTACGACAACGGATGAATGAACACCGCTCAACCATCACCAGGCAAGACTGTTCTCTTCCTGTGGGGGAGCACTTCAGCAGTCACGGGCATTCAGCCTTGGATCTTCAGGTAAGCGCTTTCCAAGGCGGCCTTCACGACACACGACAGCGCAGAGTCGCTGAGCAGAAACTGATAGCCAAGTTCCGCACACGAGGACGGCCTAAACCGGGATGTTGGATTTATGCCACATTATCAGTAACCCCCACAGCTTTCCCCCTGATCTTGCAGAATCTCACTAGCTGTTCTGTCTGGAGACAATAAACATCGCTTTAACTTGTGTTGAATGCTCCCTCCACCCACATTGTCTGTACCTTTAAGACCTGGCTGGCTGTAGAGATTTGCATTCTAATTAGTATTCTGTAACTTGATTTCTGTGTCTGTGCACTGTTGGAGAACAGATATCCACTCTATCTGACGAAGGAGCTGTGCTCCGAAAGCTTATGGTATTTGCTACCAAATAAACCTGTTGGACTTTAACCTGGTGTTGTGAGACTTCTTACTGTCCTATGGGCAAGCCAGTTCTGGTTCCCCCGGCAGCAGCCCCTTGGATCCCATGCCCTCTCACTTTTTCGAGAAGCCTTGCACGGGGGACCTTATCGAACGCCTTGCTAAAATCCATATAAACCACATCTACCGCTTTCCCTTCATCAATGCGTTTAGTCACATTTTCGAAGAACTCCACCAGGCTCGTAAGGTACGATCTGCCTTTGACAAAGCCATGCTGAGTATTCTTGAGCATACTAAACCTCTCTAAATGCTCATAAATCTTGTCGCTCAGGATCTTCTCCATCAGCTTACCAACCACTGAGGTTAGACTCACCGGTCGGTAATTACCTGGGCTATCCCTATTCCCCTTCTTGAAAATAGGAACCACATCCGCAATCCTCCCGCACCTCTCCGTCTCCATTGACGACGCAAAGATCACCGCCAGAGGCTCTGCAATCTCTTCCCTCGCCTCCCACAGTAACCTGGGGTACATCCCATCCGGACCCGGCGACTTATCTATCTTGATGCCATTCAAAGATTCCAGCACAACCTCTTTCTTAAAGGCCACATACTCAATCTTTTCAGTCCACCGCAAGCCCACAGTACATCCACCCATGTCCTTCTCCTCTGTGAAAACCGAGGCAAAATACTCATTAAGCACCTCTGCCATTTCTACTGGTTCCGTACAGATTTTCCCGCCTTCACCTTTTATAGGCCCTGTTCTTTCAAGTCTCATCCTTTTACTCTTGACATATAGAACGCCTTAGGGTTTTCCTTAATTCTACTTGCCAAGGCCTTCTCGTGACCCCTTCTGGCTCTCCTAATTTCCTTATTTAGTCCCTTCCTACAAGCCGTATACTCATCTAGATCCCTATCTTCGCCAAGCTCTCTGAACCTTTTGTACACTTTCCTTTTCTTCTCGACTAGGTCCCGCACAGCTTTCGTGCACCACGGTTCCTTTAACCGTCCAACTCCTCCCTGTCTGCTCGGAACATTGTCCTGCAGAACCCTAGACAGACATTCCTTGAAAAACTGCCACCTCTCTTCAGTACATTTCCCCGAGAATACCTCCTTCCAATTTACTCCTCTAATTTGCTGCCTTATGTCTTCATATTTCCCCTTACTCCATATAAACGCTTTCCTAGCTTGCCTGATCCTCTCTTTTTCCAATGCAAGCATAAAGGAGATAGAGTTATGATCGCTATCCCCAAGATGCTCTCCCACTGAGAGATCTGGCACCTGTCCAGGCTCATTGGTCAGTATCAGATCAAGTACAGCCTCTCCTCTAGTAGGCTTGTCCACATGCTGTGTCAGGAAACCCTCCTGAACACATCTAACGAACTCCTCCCCATCCAATCCCCTTACCCTAGGGATATTCCAATCTATGTTTGGGAAATTAAAGTCTCCCATCACAACAACTCTGCTATTATTGCAACTCTCCAGGATCTGTTTCCCTATCTGCTCCTCCACCTCCCTGTCACTATTGGGCGGCCTATAGAAAACTCCCAGCAAAGTGATCGGCCCCTTCCCACTCCGAACTTCCACCCACAGAGACTCTGTAGACAATCCCTCCACAGCATACACCTTCTCTACAGCTGTGACACTATCCCTGATCAGCAGTGCCACACCACCCCCTCTCTTGCCTTCCTCCCTGTCCTTCCTGAAACATCTGAATCCCGGCACCTGTGGTATCCAGTCCTGTCCCTGAGACATCCAAGTCTCCGTAATGGCCATCACATCACACTTCCAGGCATCGATCCACGCTCTGAGCTCATCCCCTTTATTCACTATACTCCTGGCATTAAAGTAAACACATCTCAATCCTTTGGTCTGAGCTCTCCCCTTCTCTATCCCCCGTCCATCCTCCCTCTTTCACCGTCTATAACCCTTCTCTGTTTGCGAGCTAACTTCCTCGCTCCCAGTCACTTCGTCTCGATCCCCTCCCCGCAACCTATCTAGTTTAAACTCTCCCCAGTAGCCTTAGCCAACCTTCCCGCCAGGATATTGGTCCCCTTGGGATTCAAGTGCCACCCGTTTTTTGTATACATGTCACACCTGCCCCTAAAGAGGTCCCAATGGTCCAGGAACCTGAATCCCTGCCCCCTGGACCAGTCCCTCAGCCACACATTCATCCTCCACCTCACTCCATTCCTGCCCTCACCTTCCCGTGGCACAGGCAGCAATCCTGAGATTACTACCTTTGCTTTCCTCCTCTTCAGCTGTCTCCCTAATTCCCTATACTCTCTTTTCATGACCCCTTCCCCCTTCCTTCCCACATCAGCGGTACCAATATGTACCGCAACCTCTGGCTCCTCTCCCTCCCTCCTCAGGATTTCTGGGAGTCGACCAACTACATCCTGGATCCCGGCCCTAGGGAGGCAGACCACCATCCGAGACTCCCGCCTGCCTCCACAAAAACGCCTGTCCGACCCCCTTACTGTCGAGTTCCCGATTAACACTGCCTTCCTCCCCTTTTTCTTAGCCCTCTGAGTTCCAGGGCTGGACTCCACTCCGGAGACAGGGCTGCTTCCCCTAGGCGGGCTGTCCCCCCCAGCAGTACTCAGGCAGGAGTACTTGTTGTGTAGGGGCACATCCACCGGGGTGCTCTCAATCACCCGAGCTTTACCCTTCCTGGCCGTCACCCACTTGGCCTTCACCCGTGGCCCTGGTGTGACCACCTGATGATAGCTCTTGTCTATCACCTCCTCATTCTCCCTTAACAGCCCAAGATCCTGGAGCTGCAGTTCCAGCTCCTTAACACGGCCCCTCAGGAACCGCAGCTCGACACACCCCTCACAGATGTGGATGTCCGGGAGGCCAGGACCTCCCACATCCTACACTGGGAACAACACACTGGCTTCACACTCATATTTGCCCCTTTATACCAAGGTACACAGAGAAAAGTAAAGAAGAATGAAAAAACTCACCCCTGCTCGCCCTATCCCCCGAAGCCCTGTGAGCCAAAGCCCTTATAGCTCACACTCTGCTTCCCACACACTCCGCTGCCCACTGTATACTGCAGCCTACCTTTTATACTTCGCGCACTTAAAAAACCCTTCCCAGACTCCTTAGCAGCCCACTTCCGGTTTTCAGTTTAAAATTAAGAAAAATACTACTACAAAAATAAAGGCAAAAATAACACACGAACTGACTAAATAAATAAATCAATCAATCAAATCTCTCACCAGCACTCCTGCCACAAATCACTCCCTCTCTGCTTGCTCCAGCACACACACTCACCATCTCCCTCTCGCACACACACTCACTCACCCTCTCTCTCTCTCTTGCACACACACTCACCTTGTCTCTCTCTCTCTCTCTCTCTCACACACACACACACTCACTCACCTTGTCTCCCTCTCGTGCACACACTCACTCACCTGTCTCCCTCTCGCAGACACACTCATCCTGTCTCTATCTCTCTGTTGCACACACTCCCACTCACCTGTCTCTCTCTCTCTCTTGCACACACACTCACTTTGTCTCTCTCTCACACACGCACGCACACACACACTTTCTGACTGGAAGACTGTGTCCAGTGGGGTCCCTCAGGGTTGAGTGTTGGGGCTCTTGCTGTTTGTGGTTTATATAAATTATTTAGACTTGAACGTATGATAGTTGAAAAGTAAGTTTGCCGTTGCTACAAAAATTGATAAGTGGTAGTGACGAGGATAGCCTTAGATTACAGGAGGATATAGACGGGCTGGTTAGTGGCAAATGGAATTCAATCTGGATCAGTGTGGGGTGATGCACTTGGGCAGGACAAACAAGGCAAGGGAATAGATGATGAGCAGCAGGATCCTGGGAAGCACCGAGGATCAGAGGGATCTTGGTGTGCATATACACCGGTCCCTTAAGATAGCAGGACAGGTGGATAAAGTGATTAAGAAGGCAAATGGTATACTTTCCTTTATTAGCCGAGACTAAGTTTAGAATCCCTACAGTGCAGAAGGAGGCCATTCAGCCCATCGAGTCTGCACCAACAACAATCCCACCCAGGCCATATCTCCCCCCTTAACCACATTTACCCTGCTAATTCCCCCGATTCTCCCCAAGGGGAATTTAGAATGGCCAATCAACCAAGCCTTCATATCTTTGGAGTGTGGGAGGAAACCAGAGTGCTTGGAGGAAACTCACACAGACACAAAGAAATATAGAAACTAGAAGCAGGAGTAGGCCATTCGGCCCTTCAAGCCTGCTCCGCCATTCATCTTGATCATGATTGATAATCGAATTTAATATCCTGTTCTCCACCCCCCCACCCCCCATATCCCTTGAGCTCCAAGAGAAATATCTAATTTCTTCTTGAAATCAGACGTTTTGCCCTCAACTATTTTCTGTGGTAGTGAATTCTACACATTCACCAGTCTCTGGGTGAAGAAATTTCTCCTCACCTCAGTTCTAAAAGGTTTACCCCTTATTCTCAAACTACGAACCCTAGTTCTGGACACCCCCACCACTGGGAACATTCTTTCTGAATCTACCCTGTCTAACCCTGTTAGAATTTTATAAGTTTCTATGAGGTCCCCTTGGAACTCCAGTGAATATATTCCTAAACGACTTAGTCTCTTCTCAGATGACAGACCTGCTATCCCAAGAATCAGCCTGGTAAACCTTCGCTGTACTCCCTCTATAGCAAGGACATCCTTCCTCAGATAAGGACACCAAAACTGCACACAATACTCCATGTATGACCTCACCAACGCCCTATACAACTGCAGCAAAACATCCCTATCCCTCTACTCAAATCCTCTCACAATGAAGACCAACATAACATTTGCCTTCTTTACTGCCTGCTGTACCTGAGCACTTACTCTCAGCAACTGATGCACGAGGACTCCAAGGTCTCGTTGAGTATCCACCTCTCTCAATTTACACTCATTCAAGTAATAATTATTGCTACCAAAGTGGATAATCTCACATTGATCCACGTTATACTGCATCTGCCATGCAGATGCCCACACACTCGGCCTGTCCAAATCACACTGAAGCATCTCTGCATCCTCCCCACAGCTCACCCTCCCACCCAACTTTGTATCATCTGCAAATTTGGAGATAATATATTCAGTTCCCTCTTCCAAACCATTAACATATAATGTGAACAGTTGGGGTCCTAGCACAGATCCCTGCGAAACCCCGCTAGTCACTGACTGCCAATCAGAAAAAGACCCATTTATGCCAACTCTATGCTTCCTATTTGCTACACAGTAAGAAGTCTCACAACACCAGGTTAAAGTCCAACAGGTTTATTTGGTAGCAAATACCATAAGCTCCTATTTGCTAACCAGCTTCCTATCCATCTCGGGATATTACCTGCAATCCCCTGTGCTTTAACTTTACATAGTAGTCTGTTATGTGAGACCTTGTTGAAAGCCTTCTGAAAGTCTAAATAAACCACATCCACTGGTTCTCCGGTCAACTCTGCTAGTTACATCCTCAAAGAATTCCAATTGATTCATCAAGCATGATTTCCCTCTTGTAAATCCATGCTGACTTTGTCTGATTATACCACTGTCTTCCAAATGCCAAGTTATGAAACCCTTGATAATAGACTCTTGCAACTTCCCCAGTACTGACGTTAGGCTCACTGGTCTACCTCCCTTTTTGAATAGCGGGCTTCCATTAGCTACCCTCCAATCTGTTGGAACTATTTCAGAGTCCAAGAAGGTGGAATATCCATCTTCAATCCCATTAATTTCGCCAAAACCATTTCTCTACTAATGCTGGTTTCCTTCAGCTCCTCACTAAAACATGTTTCTCTCAGCTCATCTGGCACATTATTCATGTCTTCCTTTGTGAAGGCTGAAGCAAAGGACAAATTTAATTCCTCAGCCATTTCTTTATTCCCCGTTATGAATTCTCCCTTTTTCTGACTGTGAGGGGCCTACATTCATTTTTGTCAATCTTTTTCTCTTTACATAGAAACTTTTACAGTCAGTTTTTATGTTCCCCGCTAGCTTACTTTCATACTCCATTTTCCCCTTAGAATATAGAACATTACAGCGCAGTACAGGCCCTTCGGCCCTCGATGTTGCACTGGCCAGTGAAACCAATCTAAAGCCTGTCTAACCTACACTACTGTTGCAGGCAGGGCATTCCACGCCCTTACCACTCTCTGAGTGAAGAACCAACCTCTGACATCTGTCCTATATTTATCACCCCTTAATTTAAAGCCATGTCCCCTCATGCTAGCTATCACCATCCGAGGAAAAAGGCTCTCACTATCCACCCTATCTAATCCTCTGATCATCTTGTATGCCTCTATTAAGTCACCTCTTAACCTTCTTCTCTCTAACGAAAACAACCTCAAGTCCCTCAGCCTTTCCTCATTAGACCTTCCCTCCATACCAGGCAACATCCTAGTAAATCTCCTCTGCACCCTTTCCAATGCTTCCACATCCTTCCTATAATACGGCGACCAGAACTGTATGCAATACTCCAAGTGTGGCCGCACCAGAGTTTTGTACAGCTGCAACATGACCTCCTGGCTCCGAAACTCAATCCCTCTACCAATAAAAGCTAACACTCCGTACGCCTTCTTAACAACCCTATCAACCTAGGTGCCAACTTTCAGGAATCTATGCACATGGACACCGAGATCTCTCTGTTCATCCACACTACCAAGTACCTTACCATTAGCCCAGTACTCTGTAATCCTGTTACTCCTTCCAAAGTGAATCACCTCACATTTTTCCGCATTGAACTCCATTTGCCACCTCTCAGCCCAGCACTGCAGCTTATCTATGTCCCTCTGTAACCTGCAACAACCTTCCGCACTGTCCACAACTCCACCGACTTTAGTGTCATCTGCAAATTTACTAACCCATCCTTCTATGCCCTCATCCAGGTCATTTATAAAAATGACAAACAGCAGTGGCCCCAAAACAGATCCTTGCGGTACACCACTAGTAACTGAACTCCAGGATGAACATTTCCCATCAACCACCACCCTCTGTCTTCTTACAGCTAGCCAATTCCTGATCCAAACGGCTACATCACCCTCAATCCCATGTGTCCGTATCTTCAGCAATAGCTTACCGTGGGGAACTTTATCAAACGCTTTACTGAAATCCATATACACCACATCAACTGCTTTACCCTCATCCACCTCTTTGGTCACCTTCTCAAAGAACTCAATAAGGTTTGTGAGGCATGACCTACCCTTCACAAAACCGTGTTGAATATCCCGAGTCCAAAGAGTGTCCAAAGATGTTTAGGTTAGGTGGATTAACCATGGGAAATGTGCAGGGTTACAGGAATAGGGCGGGGGGTGGGCCTGGGGTGAGATGCTCTTTTGGAGAATTGGTACAGACTTGATGGGGCTGAATGGCTTCCTTCTGTACTGCAGGGATTCTATGGAAAGTGTGCAGAGGAGATTTACCAGGATGTTCATAGAATCATACAGTGCAGAAGAGGCCCTTTGGCCCATCGAGTCTGCCCGACATGTGAAAAACACCTGAACTCCCATCTCATCCCACTTGCCAGCACTTTGCCCATAGCCTTGAATGTTATGATGCGCCAAGTGCTCATCCAGGTACTTTTAAAAGGATATGAGGCAACTCACCTCTACCACCCTCCCAAACCAGCACATTCCAGACCGTCACCATCCTCTGGGTAAAAAGGTTTTCCTCACATCGCGCCCCCCCCCACCCAAACCTCCTGCCTCTCATCTTAAACCTATGCCCCTCGTGACTGACCCTTCAACAAAGGGAACAGCTGCTCCTTGTCCACTCTGTACATGCCCCTCATAATCTTGTACACCCAGATCAGGTCGCCCCTCAGTTTTCTCTGCTCCAATGAAAACAACCCAAGCCTACCCAACCTCACTTCATAGCTTAAATGTTCCATCCCAGGCAGCATCCTGGTGAATCTCCTCTGCACCCCTTCCAGTGCAATCACATCCCTCTGATAAAGTTGTGCACATTACTCCAGCTGTGGCCTCACCAAAGTTCTATACAACTCCATCATGACTTCCCTGCTTTTGCAATCTATGCCTCGATTGCTAAATGCAAGTGTCCTATATGCCTTTTTCACCACCCTACTAACATGCCCTTCCGCCTTCAGAGATTGTTAGACAAACATGCAACGGTCCCTTTGTTTCACAGAGCTTCCTACTGTCATGCCATTCAGTAAATACTTCCTTCCAAACACTTTTCAAGGTTAAGTTCCATTTCATAGAATCTCTATAGTGCAGAAGTAGGCCATTCAGCCCATCGAATCCCACCCAGGCCCTATCCCCGTAATCCCACATATTTACCCCGCTAATCCGTCTAACCGACGCATCCCGGGACACTAAGGGACAATTTAGCATGGCCAATACACTTAATCCGTACATCTTTGGACTGCGGGAGGAAACCAGAGCTTCTGAAGGAAACCCACACAGACACAGCGAGAATGTGCAGACTCCGCACAGACAGTGACCCAAGCCAGGAATCGAACCCAGATCCTTGGCACTGTGAGGTAGGAATGCTAACCACTGTGCCACCCATCTGGCACTTATCTGCCCATTTGACCATCCCGTTTATACCTTCTTGTAGCCCAAGACACCCGGCCAACCTTTGTGTCATCTGCAATTTACTAATCCTACTCCCCACATAGTCATCAATGTCATTATATAAATAACGAATCATGAGAGAGACAGCACAGGTCCCTGTGGTATGTCACTGGACACTGGCTTCCAGTCATTAAAGCAGCCTTCTGTCATAGAAACAGAGGAGATAAGAGCAGGAGGAGGCCATTCGGCCCTTCGAGCCTGCTCTGCCATTCATTGCGGTCCTGGCTGATCGTCCGACTCAATAGCCTAATCCTGCTTTCTCCCCATAACCTTTGATCCCATTCACCCCAAGTGCTATATCCAGCCGCCTCTTGAATACATTCAATGTTTTGGCATCAACTACTTCCTGTGGTAATGAATTCCACAGGCTCACCATTCTGGGTGAAAAAATGTCTCCTCACCTCCATCCTAAATGGCCTGCCCCGAATCCTCAGACTGTGACCCCTGGTTCTGGATTCCCCCACCATTGGGAACATCCTTCCTGTATCTACCGTATCTAGTCCTGTTAGAATTTTATAAGTCTCTGAGATTCACCCATCATCATCCTCTGTCTCCTGCAACTGAGCCAATTTTGAATCCACCTTATCCTATGTGCATTTACCTCCTTTACAAGTCTCCCATGTGGGACCTAGTCAAAAGCTTTCCTGAAATCCATTTAACTACATTGACAGCACTACTCTCATCTACACACGTGGTCATCACCTTAAAAATTCAAACAAATTTGTTAGGCATGACCTCCCTCTGATGAAGCCATGCTGACCATTCCTGATCAAGCTTTGCTTCTCCAAGTGGAAATGCTCTCCTTCAGAATTTTCTCCAATAGTTTCCCTACCACTGACATGAGACTCACTGGTCCGTCAACCTTTCTGAAAACTCAGCTGTTCTCCAGTCCTCTGGCACCTCCCCTGTTGTGGAGATGCCGGCGTTGGACTGGGGTAAACACAGTAAGAGTTTTAACAACACCAGGTTAAAGTCCAACAGGTTTATTTGGTAGCAAATGCCATTAGCTTTCGGAGTGCTGCTCCTTCATCAGATGGAGTAGATATCTGCTCTCAAACAGGGCATACAGAGACAAAAAATCAAGTTACAGAATACTGATTAGAATGCGAATCTTTACAGCTAATCATCTAATTAGCTGTAAAGATTCGCATTCTAATCAGTATTCTGTAACTTGATTTTTTACAAAGAACAAAGAGCAATACAGCACAGGAACAGGCCTTTCAGCCCTCCAAGCCCGCGCCGCTCCATGGTCCAAACTAGACCATTCTTTTGTATCCCTCCATTCCCACTCCGTTCATGTGGCTGTCTAGATAAGTCTTAAACGTTCCCAGTGTGTCCGCCTCCACCACCTTGCCCGGCAGCGCATTCCAGGCCCCCACCACCCTCTGTGTAAAATACGTCCTTCTGATATCCGTGTTAAACCTCCCCCCTTCACCTTGAACCTATGACCCCTCGTGAACGTCACCACCGACCTGGGAAAAAGCTTCCCATCATTCACCCTATCTATGCCTTTCATAATTTTATACACCTCTACTAGGTCACCCCTCATTCTCCGTCTTTCCAGTGAGAACAACTCCAGTTTACCCAATCTCTCCTCATAACTAAGCCCCTCGATACCAGGCAACATCCTGGTAAACCTCCTCTGCACTCTCTCTCAGGCCTCCACGTCCTTCTGGTAGTGTGGCGACCAGAATTGGACGCATTACTCCAAATGCGGCCGAACCAACGTTCTATACAACTGCAACATCAGACCCCAACTTTTATACTCTATGCCCCGTCCTATAAAGGCAAGCATGCCATATGCCTTATTCACTACCTTCTCCACCTGTGACGTCACCTTCAAGGATCTGTGGACTTGCACACCCAGGTCCCTCTGCGTATCTACACCCTTTATGGTTCTGCCATTTATCGTATTGCTCCCCCCTACATTAGTTCTACCAAAATGCATCACTTCGCATTTATCTGGATTGAACTCCATCTGCCATTTCTTTGCCCAAATTTCCAGCCTATCTATATCCTTCTGTAGCCTCTGACAATGTTCCTCACTATCTGCAAGTCCAGCCATTTTCGTGTCGTCCGCAAACTTACTGATCACCCCAGTTACACCTTCTTCCAGATCGTTTATATAAATCACAAACAGCAGAGGTCCCAATACAGAGCCCTGCGGAACACCACTAGTCACAGGCATCCAGCCGGAAAAAGACCCTTCCACTACCACCCTCTGTCTTCTGTGACCAAGCCAGTCCTCCACCCATCTAGCCACCTCCCCCTTTATCCCATGAGATCCAACCTTTTGCACCAACCTACCATGAGGGACTTTGTCAAACGCTTTACTAAAGTCCATATAGACGACATCCACGGCCCTTCCCACGTCAACCATTCTAGTCACTTCTTCAAAAAACTCCACCAGGTTAGTGAGGCATGACCTCCCTCTCATGACCTCCCTCTCACAAAACCATGCTGACTATCGTTAATTAGTTTATTCCTTTCTAAATGCGCATACATCCTATTTCTAAGAATCCTCTCCAACAACTTCCCTACCACGGACGTCAAGCTCACCAGCCTATAATTTCCCGGGTTATCCCATGTAAAATGGGATTAGAATAGTTGGGTGGTTTGCCTTGGACTAATGCAGATGCGGTGGACCAAAGGACATTTTTCTATGCTGTATACCTCTGTGACTCTATTACCATATGAGAGAGTTTGTATGTGACTGAGAGAGAGAGAGAGTATGCAAGTGATTGTGAGGGAGAGAGTGAATATCTGTGGACAGTAACCCGGTGAGAGTCAGTGCGTGTGTGTGAAATCCGTGCCTCACTGAGGGTCAGTGTGTGTGGGACCTGTACTCCATTGAGTGTCAGCATGTTTGGAACCCTTTCCCAGTGAGAGTCACTGTGAGTGAAACTGTACCCCAGTGAGATTCAATGTGTGCGAGCTGTAACCCAACAAGAATTTGGTGTGTGTGTGACCTGTACCCCAGTGAGTGTCAGTGTTTAGATAAGGAGAGTGGGCATCATTTTGGCAGAGTCTCACCTGTCGCATTTTTCACTGACTTGGGAAAGCGCCTTCGCCCCACCATAAGAGGAAATGGATCTCGTCCATCATTCTTTTCATAAACTTCACGAATCTCCACAGTCCCATCAGCCAGGTAATAATGAATAATGTACCGTCGACACTCGCCAAACATATTGTCTGTGTCATTCCAGTAGGCATAAAATCTGAGAACCTTCTCAAGGGAAGAAGAGAGTTATTGAAGGAGCACATAGAACAGTACAGCACAGAACAGGCCCTTCGGCCCACGATGTTGTGCCGAGCTTTATCTGAAACCAAGATCAAGCTATCCCACTCCCTATCATCCTGGTGTGCTCCATGTGCCTATCCAATAACCGCTTAAATGTTCCTAAAGTGTCTGACTCCACTATCACTACAGGCAGTCCATTCCACACCCCAACCACTCTCTGCGTAAAGAACCTACCTCTGATATCCTTCCCATATCTCCCACCACGAACCCTATAGTTATGCCCCCTTGTAATAGCTCCAGCCACCCGAGGAAATAGTCTTTGAATGTTCACTCTATCTATCCCCTTCATCATTTTATAAACCTCTATTAAGTCTCCCCTCAGCCTCCTCCGCTCCAGAGAGAACAGCCCTAGCTCCCTCAACCTTTCCTCATAAGACCTACCCTCCAAACCAGGCAGCATCCTGGTAAATCTCCTCTGCACTCTTTCCAGCGCTTCCACATCCTTCTTATAGTGAGGTGACCAGAACTGCACACAATATTCCAAATGTGGTCTCACCAAGCTCCTGTACAGTTGCAGCATAACCCCACGGCTCGTAAACTCCAACCCCCTGTTAATAAAAGCTAACACACTATAGGCCTTCTTCACAGCTCTATCCACTTGAGTGGCAACCTTTAGAGATCTGTGGATATGAACCCCAAGATCTCTCTGTTCCTCCACAGTCTTCAGAACCCTACCTTTGACCCTGTAATCCACATTTAAATTAGTCCTACCAAAATGAATCACCTCACATTTATCAGGGTTAAACTCCATTTGCCATTTTTCAGCCCAGCTTTGCATCCTATCTATGTCTCTTTGCAGCCTACAACAGCCCTCCACCTCAGCCACTACTCCACCAATCTTGGTGTCATCAGCAAATTTACTGATCCACCCTTCAGCCCCCTCCTCTAAGTCATTAATAAAAATCACAAAGAGCAGAGGACCAAGCACCGATCCCTGTGGCACTCCGCTAGCAACCTGCCTCCAATCCGAAAATTTTCCATCCACCACCACCCTCTGTCTTCGATCAGATAGCCAGTTACCTATCCAATCGGCCAACTTTCCCTCTATCCCACACCTTCTCACTTTCATCATAAGCCGACCATGGGGGACCTTATCAAACGCCTTACTAAAATCCATGTATATGACATCAACTGCCCTACCTTCATCAACACACTTAGTTACCTCCTCAGAAAATTCAATCAAATTTGTGAGGCACGACTTGCCCTTCACGAATCCGTGCTGACTATTCCGGATTAATCCGCATCTTTCTAAATGCTCGTAAATCCCATCCCTAAGGACCTTTTCCATCAATTTACCAACCACCGAAGTAAGACTAACCGGTCTATAATTACCAGAGTCATTTCTATTCCCTTTCTTAAACAGAGGAACAACATTCGCCATTCTCCAGTCCTCTGGCACCATCCCCGTGGACAGCGAGGACCCAAAGATCAAAGCCAAAGGCTCTGCAATCTCATCCCTTGCCTCCCAAAGAATCCTAGGATACATTTAATCAGGCCCAGGGGACTTATCGACCTTCAGTTTATTCAAAACTGCCAGGACATCCTCCCTCCGAACATCTATTTCCTCCAGCCTATTAGCCTGTAACACCTTCTCTTCCTCAAAAACATGGCCCCTCTCCTTGGTGAACACTGAAGAAAAGTATTCATTCATCTGACCTTAAGGTCAAAGGTCAGGGCACTAACCTTACGGTCATAGGTCAAGAATTGCTTCAGCTTGTCAAAGTCTGAAGGAGTGACGTGCTCCCGAGCAGGGTTTCTTTTGCGGCTCTCTATGTAGGGATCTGGTGGAATCATTTCAGGACAATTTGGGATAATGCCATGGCTCACCATGAAATCCTGGAAAATAGGAGACAACAAGAAGATGTCAGCAATAAAACAGAGGAGGAACAGAACAAGACTAAACCCAACAAACCTTTTTTTAAAAAAAGCCACATTTGTACTCTCATACTCATTCACTGAAATCAAGGCCCAAGCTCTTGGGCCGGCCGCATGCACTCGCTTCCAGGAGTCATTCAGCACTTCTTATTTTCACTTCCACACTCCATCCAGGTCAGGTTTTTGACTCAGTATTTAATTTAGTAACAGGGGCTACAGTTGGTTAGGAACAGCCATGAATTTGCTGCGGTTGAATTGCTGCTCAATGCCTTAGCCTCACCTCACCCTGACAATGGGAGCCCTGGCTGATTTCTCCCTTTCTCCCTAATCCAGTGGCAGGAGCAGGGACCCTGGCTGATTTCCCCTCTCTCTTTCTAACCCAGGGTCACTGGATAATGATCAGCAGCAGGAACACTGGCTCATTACCCTTTCACTCTTTCCCTAAACCAGAATCACTCGACAGTGAGCAGCAGCAGGAACGCTGGCTGATTTTCTCTCTCTCTCTCTCCCGGGGGTCAATGGGCAGTGATCAGGAGCAGGAGCCCTGACTGATTCCACCCTCCCTCTCTCTAATCCAGGGATGACTGGACAGTGATCAGGAGCAGGAACTCTGGCTGATTTCCCCGCTCTCTAACCCAGGGGTCAATGGGCAGTGATTAGGATCAGGAACCCTGGCTGATGTCCCCCCCTCTCTCTCTCTAACCCAGGGATGACTGGACAGTGATCAGGAGCGGAAACCCTGGCTGATTTCCCCTCTCTCTTTAACCCAGGGGTCACTGGACAGTGATCAGGAGCAGGAACCTGGCTGACATATCTCGGTGTGTTCAGGAGGGTTTCCTGACACAGCATGTGGACAAGCCTACAAGAGGAGAGGCTGTACTTGATCTGATACTGACCAATGAACCTGGACAGGTGTCAGATCTCTCAGTGGGAGAGCATCTTGGGGATAGCGATCATAACTCTATCTCCTTTATGCTTGCATTGGAAAAAGAGAGGATCAGGCAAGCTAGGAAAGTTTTTATATGGAGTAAGGGGAAATATGAAGACATAAGGCAGCAAATTAGAGTAAATTGGAAGGAGGTACTCTCGGGGAAATGTCATGAAGAGAGGTGGCAGTTTTTCAAGGAATGTCTGTCTAGAGTTCTACAGGACAACGTTCCGAGCAGACAGGGAGGAGTTGGTCGGTTAAAGGAACCGTGGTGCACGAAAGCTGTGCGGGACCTAGTCGAGAAGAAAAGGAAAGCGTACAAAAGGTTCAGAGAGCTTGGCGAAGATAGGGATCTAGATGAGTATACGGCTTGTAGGAAGGGACTAAAGAAGGAAATTAGGAGAGCCAGAAGGGGTCACGAGAAGGCCTTGGCAAATAGGATTAAGGAAAACCCTAAGGCGTTCTATAAATATGTGAAGAGTAAAAGGATGAGACGTGAAGGAATAGGGCCTATAAAAGGTGAAGGCGGGAAAGTCTGTACGGAACCAGTAGAAATGGCAGAGGTGCTGAATGAGTATTTCGCTTCAGATTTCACAGAGGAGAAGGACCTGGGTGGATGTACTGGGGGCTTGCAGTGGACTGAAAAGATTGAGTATGTGGACGTTAACAAAGAGGTTGTGCTGGGATCTTTGAATGGCATCAAGATAGATAAGTCGCCGGATAGGGTGTACCCCAGGTTACTGTGGGAGGCGAGGGAAGAGATTGCAGAGCCTCTGGCGATGATCTTTGCTTCGTCGATGGAGACGGGGGAGGTGCCGGAGGATTGGAGGATTGCGGATGTGATTCCTATTTTCAAGAAGGGGAATAGGGATAGCCCAGGAAATTACCGACCGGTGAGTCTAACCTCAGTGGTTGGTAAGCTGATGGAGAAGATCCTGAGGGACAAGATTTATGAGCATTTAGAGAGGTTTAGTATGCTCAAGAATACTCAGCATGGCTTTGTCAAAGGCAGATCGTGCCTTACGAGCCTGGTGGAGTTCTTCGAAAATGTGACTAAACACATTGACGAAGGGAAAGCGGTAGATGTGGTTTATATGGATTTTAGCAAGGCATTTGATAAGGTTCCCCATGCAAGGCTTCTCGAAAAAGTGAGAGCGCATGGGATCCAAGGGGCTGCTGTCCTGTGGATCCAGAACTGGCTTGCCCAAAGGAGGCAGAGAGTGGGTATAGATGGGTCTTTTTCTAAATGGAGGTCGGTCACCAGTGGTGTGCCCCAGGGATCTGTTCTGGGACCCTTGCTGTTTGTCATTTTCATAAATGACCTGGATGAGGAAGTGGAGGGATGGGTTGGTAAGTTTGCCGACGACAAAAAGGTTGGTGGGGTTGTGGATAGTCTGGAGGGATGTCAGAAGTTACAGAGGGACATAGATAGGATGCAAGACTGGGCGGAGAAGTGGCAGATGGACTTCAACCCAGATAAATGCGTCGTGGTCCATTTTGGCAGGTCAAATGGGATGAAGGAGTACAATATAAAGGGAAAAACTCTTAGTACTGTAGAGGATCAGAAGGACCTTGGGATCCGGGTCCATAGGACTCTAAAATCAGACCCGCAGGTGGAGGAGGTGGTTAAGAAGGTGAATGGTGTGATGGCCTTTATCAATCGAGGGATTGAGTTTAGGAGTCCGGGGATAATGATGCAGCTATATAAGACCCTCGTCAGACCCTACTTGGAGTACTGTGCTCAGTTCTGGTCGCCTCATTACAGGAAGGATGTGGAAAAGATTGAAAGGGTGCAGAGGAGATTTACAAGGATGTTGCCTGGATTGAGTGGCATGCCTTATGAGGATAGGCTGAGGGAGCTCGGTCTTTTCTCCTTGGAGAGACGTAGGATGAGGGGAGACCTAATAGAGGTATATAAGATGTTGAGAGGCATAGAACGGGTGGACTCTCAGAGGCTTTTTCCCAGGGTGGAAATGGCTGCTATGAGAGGACACAGGTTTAAGGTGCTGGGGGGGTAGGTACAGGGGAGATGTTAGGGGGAGGTTTTTCACACAGAGGGTGGTGGGCGAGTGGAATCGGCTGCCGTCAGTGGTGGTGGAGGCAAACTCAATAGGGTCTTTTAAGAGACTCCTGGATGAGTACACGGGACTTAATAGGATGGAGGGTTATAGGTAGGCCTAAAAGGTAGGGATATGTTCGGCACAACTTGTGGGGCCGAAGGGCCTGTCTTGTGCTGTAGTTTTTCTATGTTTCTATCTACTGTAAGCATGATCCTTGCTGACAGATAGAGGTACTGCACAGGCAAGCCTTCACCAATAGCAAGTGTACAGGATGATATAATGTTAGCTGAGGATGAACTTACGCATGTAAACTTGTCGCAGTCAGTGAAGCGGTATCGCTTGCCATAGGCCACCACATCCATGGCCACATTGAGATCTTTCCAGTGCCAGCAATCACCCTGGTCGTTCTTCGGGAGACGTTGCCTGTTGATCAATTTGCCCTGGGGTAGTCCAGCGTTGTCCACTTCTGGCTCATGAATGGCAATACTGTCATCTTCCAGGTAATAGTACAAGATGACAGGTCGAACCCTATAATATTCCTGTGGAGACTCATGAACTGTCTCTTTGAAATAGCCATCAAATTTCAATACCTGTTTCAACATACAAAACACCTACTTTCACTGAACGAGCACAGCAGACGGGTGATGGAAGAATAGGAAAATGGAACGGGACTATGGAGAGAGCTCTCTCAAAGAGAGAGCTCTGATGGAAAAATGGGTTCAATGGACAAATGTTGGAACAGCTGTGAAAGCGTTACCTTTTTATCGAATGCCACATGACCTGGGATGAAATCCGCTGGTGGTGTTTGCTTGACCTGGCCGTAGGTTAATGTGGGTCTTTTATTGGCCAATTCATCCACATCAGACAAAGATAGCTGATTTACATGGATTGGTTCCCTACCGATCCCAACTTTGGGCACAACAGGTAGTGCGATGCCATTCTTGTAGGTGAAAGTCTGCGACCGATGAAAGTTTGACTTCTAAAGATAATTAGAAAGGCATGATCTTCAGAACAGTAATAGTTAACAAAAAACAAAAATATCCCCTTCTCCCCAACACCCGATATTGTTGAGAAACACAGAACCCTGGAAAATAAGAGGAGTAGGCTATTCCTAGCTGCATCATTCCATAAGACCATAAGACCATAAGACATAGGAGCGGAAGTAAGGCCATTCGGCCCATCGAGTCCACTCCACCATTCAATCATGGTTGATTTCAACTCCATTTACCCGCTCTCTCCCCATAGCCCTTAATTCCTCGAGAAATCAAGAATTTATCAATTTCTGTCTTGAAGACGCTTAACGTCTCGGCCTCCACAGCCCTCTGTGGCAATGAATTCCACAGACCTACCACTCTCTGGCTGAAGAAATTTCTCCTCATCTCTGTTCTAAAGTGACTCCCTTTTATTCTAAGGCTGTGCCCCCGCGTCCTAGTCTCCCCTGCTAATGGAAACAACTTCCCTACGTCCATCCTATCTAAGCCGTTCATTATCTTGTAAGTTTCTATTAGATCTCCCCTCAACCTCCTAAACTCCAATGAATACAATCCCACGATCCTCAGACGTTCATCGTATGTCAGGCCTACCATTCCTGGGATCATCCGTGTGAATCTCCGCTGGACCCGCTCCAGTGCCAGTATGTCCTTCCTGAGGTGTGGGGCCCAAAATTGCTCACAGTACTCCAAATGGGACCTAACCAGTGCTTTATAAAGCCTCAGAAGTACATCCCTGCTTTTGTATTCCAAGCCTCCTGAGATAAATGACAACATTACATTTGCTTTCTTAATTACGGACTCAACCTGCAAGTTTACCTTTAGAGAATCCTGGACTAGGACTCCCAAGTCCCTTTGCACTTTAGCATTATGAATTTTGTCACCGTTTAGAAAATAGTCCATGCCTCTATTCTTTTTTCCAAAGTGCAAGACCTCGCACTTGCCCACGTTGAATTTCATCAGCCACTTCTTGGACCACTCTCCTAAACTGTCTAAATCTTCTGCAGCCTCCCCACCTCCTCAATACTACCTGCCCCTCCACCTATCTTTGTATCATCGGCAAACTTGGCCAGAATGCCCCCAGTCCCGTCATCTAGATCGTTAATATATAAAGAGAACAGCTGTGGCCCCAACACTGAACCCTGCGGGATACCACTTGTCACCGGTTGCCATTCTGAGAAAGAACCTTTTATCCCAACTCTCTGCCTTCTGTCTGACAGCCAATCGTCAATCCATGTTAGTACCTTGCCTCGAATACCATGGGCATTCATTATAATCATGGCTGATTATCCAACTCAATAGCCTGCACCCGCACCCCCCCTGCCGATATCCTTTGATCCACTTTTCCCCAAGAGCTATATCTAACTCCTTCTTGAAAATATACAGTATTTTGGCCTCAGCTGCTTTCTGTGGTAGTGAATTCCACAGGTTCACCACTTTCTGGGTGAAGAAATTTCTCCTCATCTTAGTCCAAAATGGTTTACCCTATATCCTTAGACTATGACTCCTGGTTCTGGACACCCCCACCATCGGAAACATCCTTCCTGCATCTACCCTGTCTGGTCCTGTTAGAATTTTATAGGTTTCTATGTGATCACCCCTTATTCTTCTAAACTCCAGTTTTACAATCCTATAAAATATAATCCTAACCGACTCAGTCTCTCCTTATGCACTAATTCTGTCATCCCAGGAATCAGTTTCTGCACTCTCTCGATAGCAAGAATATCCTTAGAGTCACAGAGATTTACAGCATGGAAACAGGCCCTTCGGCCCAACTTGTCCATGCCGCCCTTTTTTTAAAACCTCTAAGCTAGTCCCAATTGCCCGCATTTGGCCCATATCCGTCTGTGCGATCTTACCCATATAATTGTCTAAACGCTTTTTAAAAGACAAAATTTTACCTGCCTCTACTACCACATCTGGCAGCTTGTTCCAGACACTCACCACCATTTGTGTGAAAAAATTGCCCCTCTGGACCCTTTTGTCTCTCTCCCCCCTCACGTTAAATGTATGCGCACTAGTTTTAGACTCCCCTTTCGTTGGGAAAAGATATTGACTATCTAGCTGGTCTGTGCCCATCATTATTTTATAGACTTTTATAAGATCATCCCTCAGCCCTCTATGCTCCAGAGAAAAAAGTCCCAGTCTATCCAGCCTCACCTTATAACTCAAACCATCAAGTCCTGGTAGCATCCTAGTAAATCTTTTCTGCACTCTTTCTAGTTTAATAATATCCTTTCTATAAAGGATATACTGTGCACAGTATTCCAAGTGTGGCCTTACCAATGTCTTGTACAACTTTAACAAGACGTCTCAATTCCTGTATTCAATATTCTGACCAATGAAACCAA
The DNA here is from genome assembly GCF_964213995.1 of Mustelus asterias. Classification (NCBI taxonomy): domain Eukaryota; kingdom Metazoa; phylum Chordata; class Chondrichthyes; order Carcharhiniformes; family Triakidae; genus Mustelus; species Mustelus asterias. The sequence continues at coordinate 52,351 of NW_027592171.1, forward strand.
GCATGCTGAATGCCTTCTTCACCACTCTGTCCACCTGTGACTCCACTTTCAAGGAGCTATGAACCTGGACCCCAAGGTCTCTTTGTTCTGTAACTCTCCCCAACACCCTACCATTAACTGAGTAAGTCCTGCCCTCGTTCAATCTACCAAAATGCATCACCTCGCATTTGTCTAAATTAAACTTAATCTGCCATTCGTCAGCCCACTGGCCCAATTGATCAAGATCCCGGTGCAATGCGAGATATCCTTCTTCACTGCCCATTATGCCACCAATCTTGGTGTCATCTGCAAACTTACTAACCATGCCTCCTATATTCTCATCCAAATCATTAATGTAAATGACAAATAACAGTGGACCCAGCACGGAGGAGGTTACCAGGCAAGTGGATGAAGGGAAGGCGGTGGATGTTGTCTACCTGGATTTCAGCAAGGCCTTTGACAAGGTCCGTCATGGGAGGTTAGTTAGGAAGGTTCAGTCGCTAGGTATACATGGGGAGGGAGTAAATTGGATTAGACACTGGCTCAATGGAAGAAGCCAGAGAGTGGTAGTGAAGGATTGCTTCTCTGAGTGGAGACCTGTGACTAGTGGTGTGCCGCAGGGATCAGTGTTGGGTCCATTGTTGTTTGTCATCTATATCAATGATCTGGATGATAATGTGGTAAATTGGATCGGCAAGTTTGCTGATGATACATGTAGTGGACAGTGAGGAAGGTTTTCAAAGCTTGCAGAGGGATTTGGACCAACTAGAAAAATGGGCTGAAAAATGGCAAATGGAATTTAATGCAGACAAGTGTGAGATATTGCACATTGGAAGGACAAACCAAAGTAGAATGTACAGGGTAAATGGTAGGACTCTGAAGAGTGCAGTTGAACAGAGGGATCTGGGAATACAGGTACAGAATTCCCTAAAAGTGACGTCACAGGTGGATAGGGTCGTAAAGAGTGCCTTTGGTATATTGGCCTTTATAAATCGGAGTATCGAGTATAAAAGTTGGAGTGTTATGGTAAGATTATATAAGGCATTGGTGAGGCCGAATTTGGAGTATTGTGTACAGTTTTGGTCACCTAGTTACAGGAAGGATGTAAATAAGGTTGAGAGAGTGAAGAGAAGGTTCACAAGGATGTTGCCAGGACTTGAGAAGCTGAGTTACAGAGAGAGACTGAATAGGTTGGGACTTTATTCCCTGGAGCGTAGAAGATTGAGGGGAGATTTGATAGAGGTGTATAAGATTTTGATGGGTATAGATAGAGTGAATGCAAGCAGGCTTTTTCCGCTGAGGCTAGGGGAGAAAAAAACCAGAGGGCATGGGTTAAGGGTGAAAGGAGAAAAGTTTAAAGGGAATATTAGAGGGGGCTTCTTCACGCAGAGAGTGGTGGGAGTGTGGAATGAGCTGCCGGATAAAGTGGTAAATGCGGCGTCACTTTTAACATTTAAGAAAAACTTGGACGGGTTCATGGATGAGAGGGGTGTGGAGGGATATGGTCCAAGTGCAGGTCAGTGGGACTAGGCAAAAAATGGTTCGGCACAGCCAAGAAGGGCCAAAAGGCCTGTTTCTGAGCTGTAATTTTCTATGGTTCTATGGATCCCTGAGGCACACCGCTGGTCACAGGTCTCCAGTTTGAAAAACAACCCTCTACAACCACCCTCTAGATTCTATCATCAAGCCAATTTTGTATCCATTTAGCTACCTCACCCTGGATCCCGTGAGATTTAACTTTATGCAACACCTACCATGCGGTACCTTGTCAAAGGCCTTGCTAAAGTCCATGTATACAACATCGACTGCACTGCCCTCATCTACCTTCTTGGTTACCCCTTCAAAAAACTCAATCAAATTTGTGAGACATGATTTTTCACTCACAAAGCCATGCTGACTGTTCCTAATCAGTCCTTGCATCTCTAAATGCCTGCAGATCCTGTTTTTCAAAATACCTTCCAACAACTTACCCACCACAGATGTGAGGCTTACCGGCTTGTAGTTCACAGGCTTTTTCCTGCAGCCCTTTTTAAACAAAGGTACAATATTTGCCATCCTCCAATCTCCTTCCTCAGATAAGAAGGCCAAAACTGCACACAATACTCCTGGTGTCCTCTCACCAAGGCCCTGTGTAATTGCAACATGATATCCCTGCTCCTGTACTTGAATCCTCTCGCTATGAAAGCTAATATACAAAGAACAAAGAACAGTACAGCACAGGAAACAGGCCCTTCAAGCCTGTGCCGCTCCTTGGTCCAACTAGACCAATCGTTTGTATCCCTCCATTCCCAGGCTGCTCATGTGACTATCCAGGTAAGTCTTAAACGATGTCAGCGTGCCTGCCTCCACCACCCTACTTGGCAGCGCATTCCAGGCCCCCACCACCCTCTGTGTAAAAAACGTCCCTCTGATGTCTGAGTTATACTTCGCCCCTCTCAGCTTGAGCCCGTGACCCCTCGTGATCGTCACCTCCGACCTGGGAAAAAGCTTCCCACTGTTCACCCTATCTATACCCTTCATAATCTTGTACACCTCTATTAGATCTCCCCTCATTCTCCGTCTTTCCAAGGAGAACAACCCCAGTCTACCCAATCTCTCCTCATAGCTAAGACCCTCCATACCAGGCAACATCCTGGTAAACCTTCTCTGCACTCTCTCCAATGCCTCCACGTCCTTCTGGTAGTGCGGCGACCAGAACTGGACGCAGTACTCCAAATGTGGCCTAACCAGCGTTCTATACAGCTGCATCATCAGACTCCAGCTTTTATACTCTATACCCCGTCCTATAAAGGCAAGCATACCATATGCCTTCTTCACCACCTTCTCCACCTGTGTTGCCACCTTCAAGGATTTGTGGACTTGCACACCTAGGTCCCTCTGTGTTTCTATACTCCTGATGACTCTGCCATTTATTGTATAACTCCTCCCTACATTATTTCTTCCAAAATGCATCACTTCGCATTTATCCGGATTAAACTCCATCTGCCACCTCTCCGCCCAATTTTCCAGCCTATCTATATCCTGCTGTATTGCCCGACAATGCTCTTCGCTATCCGCAATTCCAGCCATCTTCGTGTCGTCCGCAAACTTGCTGATTACACCAGTTACACCTTCTTCCAAATCATTTATATATATCACAAATAGCAGAGGTCCCAGTACAGAGCCCTGCGGAACACCACTGGTCACAGACCTCCAACCGGAAAAAGACCCTTCGACCACTACCCTCTGTCTCCTATGGCCAAGCCAGTTCTCCACCCATCTAGCCACTTCTTTACCGCCTGCTGCACCTGCATGTTTACCTTCAGTGACTGGTGTACGAAGACAACCACGTCTCATTGCACATTCCCCTCTCTTAATTTGTAGCTATTCAGGTATAATCTGTCTTCTATCTTTGCTACCAACGTGGATAATCTCACATTTATCCACATTCTACTGTATCTGCCATGCAATTGCCCACTCACTCAACTTGTCCGAATCACACTGAAGCTTCTCTGCATCCTCCTCACAGCTCACCCTCACGCCCAGCTTTGTGTCATCTGACCTCCTGATCTATCCTAAGCATCAGGTGAATGAAGCTGTTCAACGGAATAAAAAGACCACAAGACATAGGAGCAGATGTAAGCCATTTGGCCTATCTAGTCAGCTCTGCCCTTCAATGAGATCATGACTGATCTGCTATAATAATCTTCAATGGCATGGTGGCACAGTGGTTAGCACTGCTACGTCACAGCACCAGGGACCTGGATTCAATTCTGGCCTGAGGTGACTGTCTGTGTGGAGTCTGCATGCTCTCCCCATGTCGGCGTGGGGTTTCCTCTGGGTGCTCCGGTTTCCTCCCACTGTCCGAAAGATGTGCAGGTTAGGTGGACTGGCCATGATAAATTGCACCTTAGTGTCCAAAGATGGAAAAGTTACGGATTAGTGTGGGAAACGTGTGGGACTACAGGGATCGGGCCTGGGTAAGATACTCTGTCAGAGTCGGCGCAGATTCGATGGGTCAAATGGCCTCTTTCTGCACTATAGGGATTCTATGAACTCCACTTTCCTGACTTATCCACATAACCCTCTTCCCTAAATGGTCCAGCCTCTACAGCGCTCTGTGGTAAAGAATTCCACAGATTCACTAGCCTCTGAGAGAAGAAACTCCTCCTCATCTCTGTCTTAAATGGGTGACCCCCTTACTCTGAGATTATGAACTCTGGTCTTAGACTTTCCGACAAGGGGAAATCAATCTCTCAGCATCTACCCTGTCAAGTCCCCTGAAAATCTTATATATTTCAGTAATGTCACCTCTCAGTCTTCTAAATTCTTCAAAGACAAAAGTCAAAAAGATTACATCATAATTTGGCAATAAATGCCAAAAAACAAGCCTGACAGATCTGTGTCTCAATGCGAGGAGCATTTGTAATAAGTTGGATGAATTAACTGCGCAGACAGTCATTAACGGATATGGTGTAATTGGGATCACGGAGACCTGGTTCCAGGGTAACCAGGGATGGGAACTCAACATCCAGGGGTATTCAATATTCAGGAAAGATAAATGGAAAGTAAAAGGGGGTGAGGTAGCGTTGCTGGTTAAAGAGGTTAATGCAATATTAAGGTAGGATATTAGCCTGGACGATGTGGAGTCTGTATGGGTGGAGCTGAAGGAACAAAAAGAGCTAGTGGAAGTTGTTGTACAGACCATCAAACAGTAGTAGTGAGGTTGAGGATGGCATCAAGCAGGAAATTAGAGATGAGTGCAGTGAGGGTACAGCAGTTATCATGGGTGACTTCAATCTGTATATTGATTGGGCTCACCAAACTGGTAGCAATGCGATGGAGGAGGATTTCCTGGGATGTATAAGGGATGGTTTTAGAACATAGAACACAGAAAAAATACAGCACAAACAGGCCCTTCGGCCCACAAGTTGTGCCGGTCATGTCCCTACCTACCTAGGCTTATATATACGCTTACCTATAATCCTCAATCCTATTAAGTCCTATGTACTCATCCAGAAGTCTGTTAAAGACCCTATCGAGTTTGCCTCCACCACCACTGACGGCAGCCGATTCCACTCGCCCACCACCCTCTCAGTGAAAAACTTACCCCTGACATCTCCTCTGTACCTACTCCCCAGCACCTTAAACCTGTGTCCTCTCGTAGCAGCCATTTCAGCCCTGGGAAAAAGCCTCTGAGAATCCACCCGATCTATACCTCTCAACATCTTGTACACCTCTATCAGGTCACCTCTCATCCTTCGTCTCTCCAAAGAGAAAAAAACCGAGCTCCCTCAGCCTCTCCTCATAAGGCATGCCAACCAATCCAGGCAACATCCTTGTAAATCTTCTCTGCACCTTTTCAATCATTTCCACATCCCTCCTGTAATGAGGCAACCAGAACTGAGCACAGTACTCCAAGTGGGGTCTGACGAGGGTCTTATAAAGCTGCATCATTATTTCCCGACTCTTCAACTCAATCCCTCAATTGATGAAGGCCAGCACACCATAAGCCTTCTTAACCACCTCCTCCACCTGCGAGGCCGATTTAAGAGTCCTATGGACCCGGACCCCAAGGTCCTTCTGATCCTCCTCACTGCGAAGAGTCTTACCCTTGATATTATACTCCTTCATCCCATTTGACCTGCCAAAATGGACCACTACACATTTATCCAGGTTGAAGTCCATCTGCCACTTCTCCGCCCAGTCTTGCATCCTATCTATGTCACGCTGCAGCTTCTCACATCCCTCCAAACTATCCACAACACCACCAACCTTCGTGTCGTCGGCAAACTTACCAACCCATCCCTCCACTTCCTCATCCAGGTCATTTATGAAAATGACAAACATCAAGGGTCCCAGAACAGATTCCTGGGGCACTCCACTGGTGACCGACCTCCATTCAGAAAAAGACCCATCTACAACCACTCTCTGCCTTCTGCAGGCAAGCCAGTTCTGGATCCACAAGGCAACAGCCCCTTGGATCCCATGCCCTCTCACTTTCTCGAGAAGTCTTGCATGGGGGACCTTATCGAACGCCTTGCTGAAGTCCATGTAAACCACATCTACCGCTTTTCCTTCGTCAATGTGTTTAGTCACATTTTCAAAGAACTCCACCAGGTTCGTAAGGCACGATTTGCCTTTGACAAAGCCGTGGTGACTACTTTTGAGCATACTAAACTTCTCTAAATGTTCATAAATCCTGTCCCTCAGGATCTTCTCCATCAACTTACCAACCACTGAAGTTAGACTCACCGGTTGGTAATTTCCTGGGTTATCCCGATTCCCTTTCTTGAATATAGGAACCACATCCGCAATCCTCCAATCCTCCGGAACCTCTCCCGTCTCCATCGACGACGCAAAGATCATCGCCAGAGGCTCTGCAATCTCTTCCCTCGCCTTCCACAGTAACCTGGGGTACATCCCATCCGGTCCTGGCGACTTATCTATCTTGATGCTATTCAAAATTTCCAACACATCCTCTTTCTTAATGTCCACATACTCAATCTCTTCAGTCTGCCTCAATCCTGTAGTACAACCACCCAGGTCTTTTTCCACCGTGAATACCGAGGTAAAGTATTCATTAAGCACCTTTGCTATTTCTTCCGGTTCTGTACATACTTTCTCACCTTTTATAGATCCTATTCCTTCACATCTCATCCTTTTACTCTTCACATATTTATAGAACGCCTTTAGGGTTCTCCTTAATCTTATCTGCCAAGGCCTACTCGTGACCCCTTCTGGCTCTCCTAATTTCTTTCTTAAGTCCATTCCTAGATCCCTATCATCACCTAGCTCTCTGAACCTTTTGTACGCTTTCCTTTTCTTTCTCACTAGGTTCAGCGCAGCTTTCATGCACCACGGTTCCCGTAACCTACCAACACCTCCCTGTCTCATCGGAACGTTGTCATGCAGAACTCCAGACAAACATTCCTTGAAAATCTGCCACCTTACTTCAGTACATTTCCTCGAGAATGCCTCCTTCCAGTTTACGCCTCTGATCTCCTGCCTGATGGCTTCATATTTCCTCTTACTCCAGATAAACACTTTCCTAGCTTGCCTGATCCTATCTCTTTCCAATGCTAGCGTAAAGGAGATAGAGGTATGATCACTATCCCCAAGATGCTCCCCCACTGAGAGATCCGACACCTGTCCAGGCTCATTAGCCAGTACCAGATCGAGTACAGCCTCTCCTCTTGTAGGCTTATCCACATGCTGTGTCAGGAAACCCTCCTGAACACACCTAACAAACTCCTCCCCATCCAAACCCCTTACCCTAGGGATATTCCAATCGATGTTTGAAGCACAGGATTTGAGCTGAGTATATGCACAATCAACTGAAGTCAACTCGGGGGCATAATCTAAAAATTAGGCCAGACTGTTCAGAAGAGATGTTAGGAAGCACTTCCACATACAAATGACAGTAGAGATTTGGAACTTTCTTCTATAAAACAGCAGTTGCTGCTGGATCACTTGCTATTTTTAACTCTGAGATAGATAAACTTTTGTTAAGCAAAGATATTAAGGGATAAGGGATATGGGTCAAAGGCAGATATATGGAAATAGGCCACAGGTCAGCCATGATCTCATTAAATGGCAGAACAGGCTCAATGGGCTGAATGGCCTACCCCTGTTCCGATGAACCAAACTGTACTAAATCTTAACCAAATTTCAGAGTCGACACAAAGGAAATAATGATTGTCAATTCCATAGTTGGCAGTTCAGAGCAGGAATTCAAAATAAAAATCAACCAGATGCAAACCAGGCAAATGGCAGGCAGAAATGACACGCAAGGAAGGTGCAACCCTGAAAGACTCCATACTGAATACAGACTTACCATCAATCTTAGAGGTCCATGTGCTCACAACAACCACAATAAAACAACAAAGTCACCAAGGCAACAAGGGCCACGGGAGCTACATTCTTTGAACAAAGAACATCACCCAGAGGAAGAGCCAATGCTATCAGGCACATGGACTATTAAAAGAGCTGCATAATTTAAGATGTGGAGATGCCAGTGTTGGACTGGGACGGGCACAGTCTCACAACACCAGGTTAAAGTCACAGGTTTATCTGGAATCATGAGCTTTCGGAGTGCTGCTCCTTTATCAGGTGAGTGGAGAGGTGGGTTCACAAACATGGTACATATAGGCAATGACACAATTGTAAAGTAATGGTTGGAATACGATAGTGACTTTCCAGAGGCGTCTTGACAAATACATGAATATCTTGGGAATGGAGAGATATGGTCCCCGGAAGGGTAGGGGGTTTTAGTTAAGTCAGGCAGCATGGTTGGTGCAAGCTTTGTTCTCTCTGCGTTTCTTTCTCTCTCTCTGCCACCCCCCCCCGCCCCCGCCGTTCTCTCTCTCTCTCCCCCCTCCCCTCTCTCCCTCACCTGTTCCCTCTCTCCCCCGATTTTCTGTCTCTCTCCCCCAATTCTTTCTCTCCCCCACCCCGTTTTCTCTCTCTCTCCCCGTTCTCTCTCTCCACCCTGTTCTCTCTTTCTCTCTCCCCCCCTCATTCTCCCTCTCTCCCCCCCCCCCTTCTCTCTCCCCCCTCCCCCCTTCTCGCACCCCCCTCCCCTCTCCCCACTTCTCTCTCCCCACTCCCCCCCCTTCTCTCTCCCCACTCCCCCCCTTCTCTCTCCCCACTCCCCCCCTTCTCTCTCCCCACTCCCCCCCTTCTCCCTCCCCACCCCCCCCTTCTCTCTCCCCACTCCCCCCCTCTCTCTCCCCCCCTCCCCCCTTCTCTCTCCTCCCTCACCCCTTCTCTCTCTCCCCCCTCCCCTCTCCCGGTCCCCCACACCACCCCTTCTCTCTCCCCCACTCCCCCACTTCTCTCTCTCCTCTCCTCTCTCTCCCCACTCTCTCTCTCCTCTCTCTCCCTCCTCCCCTTCCTCTCTCTGCCCGCCCCCCCTCCTTTCTCTGCACCTTCCCCTCCTCTCTCCCCCCCCTACTCGCTCTCCCCCTTCCACCTCTTCGCACTCTCCCTCCCCCTCCTCGCTCTCCTCTCTCCCTCCCCCCCCCCGGTCTGCCGCCTTCCCCTCCCTCTCTCTCCTTCTTCCCCCCCCTTCCTCTCTCTCTCCCCCCCTCTCTCCCTCTTCCCCCTCTCTCCCCTCCTCTACCCCCTCGCTCCCTCTCTCTCCCCCTCCCTCCCTCCCTCTCTCTCCCCCTCCCTCCCTCCCTCCCTCTCTCCCTCCCTCCCCCCCTCCCTCCCTCCCTCTCTCTCCCCCCTCCCTCCCTCCCTCTCTCTCCCCCCTCCCTCCCTCCCTCCCTCTCTCTCTCTCCCCCTCCCTCCCTCTCTCTCCCCCCTCCCTCCCTCCCTCTCTCTCCCCCCTCCCTCCCTCCCTCCCTCTCTCTCCCCCCTCCCTCCCTCCCTCTCTCTCTCTCCCCCCTCCCTCCCTCTCTCTCCC
>NW_027592172.1:0-61712 GCF_964213995.1 Mustelus asterias
AGTACAGAGGAGGTTTACCAGGATGTTGCCTGGTATGGAGGGGCTTGGTTATGAGGAGAGATTGGGGAAACTGGGGTTGTTCTCCTTGGAAAGACGGAGGATGAGGGGAGACTTAATAGAGGTGTATAAAATTATGAAAGGCATAGATAGGGTGAACGGTGGGAAGCTTTTCCCCGGGTCGGTGGTGACGTTCACGAGGGGTCATAGGTTCAAGGTGAAGGGGGGGAGGTTTAACACAGATATCAGAAGGACATATTTCACACAGAGGGTCGTGGGGGCCTGGAATGTGTTGCCGGGCAAGGTGGTGGAGGCGGACACACTGGGAACGTTTAAGACTTATCTAGACAGCTATATGAACGGAGTGGGAATGGAGGGATACAAAAGAGTGATCTAGTTTGGACCAGGGAGCGGCGCGGGCTAATTGTTCCTGGTTTCTCGTTTCAAGGCTTCATTCTACGATCATCTTGCTGGTGCCAGTACAGAGTGAGACTGCGGATAGTTGGGAACCTGTCTCGGGGGCAGGGGATTCATATGGTGTTCGTGGAAGTGGAAATGACTAGGGTTGGGAAGCATTTTCCGATCGGGGCCATTGTGATCTCCTGGACTCGTTTCGATCGCCTCAGGGGGCCGGAGAGGAATTTCCCAGATTTTTTTTCCCCATATTGGCCCTGGGGTTTTTCACTCTGGGTTTTCGCCTCTCCCTGGAGATCACATGGTCTGGAATGGGGGGGTGGGGGTAAGTTAATAGGTTGTAATGAACAAAGCATCGTAGCTGTGAGGGACAGCTCGGTGGATAGGATATTGGGATGTAGATAGGCTGGAAAATTGGGTGGGGATCCTGGATTCAGGATTCAATCCTGGACCGGGGAGCGGCGCGGGCTTGGAGGGCCGAAGGGCCTGTTCCTGTGCTGTATTGTTCTTTGTTCTTTGTTCTTTGTTCTTTGTGTGTGGGGTTTTGTTTTCAGCGTGGGAGGGTTAAGAGCAGGCCGCACTTCCCAGCGGGCAGCGTGGTTAGCGGGCAGCGGAGTGAGCAGGGAGGAGAGTGAGGGCTGAAGGGCTTTGGCTCAACGGGATTAGTCGGAAACGGGCGAAGCATGTTCGGTTCATCTGGTAGTTTTACCAGTGTACTTGAAGAAAGAGCGATTATGAGTGCAAGTCCAGTTTGTTGTTGTCGGTGTCGGATGTGGGAGCTCCTGGAGTCAGCTCGCCTCCCGGACGCCCATTTCTGCGCCGGTTGCATCAAACTGCAGCTCCTAAGGGACCGCGTTACGGTACGGGAGCTGCAGCTCGATGATCTTCGTCTGGTCAGGGAAAATGAGGAGCTGATAGATAGGAGTTCCAGGCAGGTGGTGACACCGGGGCCACAGGAGAAAGACACGTGGGTCACAGGTTGGAAGGGGAAAGGTCAGGAACTAGAGAGTACCCAGTGGCTGTGCCCCTTCAGAATAGGTACTCCTGTTTGAGTGCTGTTGGGGGGAGCAGCCTACCTGGGGGAAACAACAGTGGCCGTACCTCCGGCGCAGAGTCCGGCCCGGCAGCTCAGAAGGGTAGGGAAAGGGAGGATGAGCAAACTGACCACAGCACCAGGGTACAGGGAGCCGTTCAAGTGGGGGGAGAAAAAAGAAATGCAGTCGAAATTGGGGATAGTACACTTTTGGATGCTGTTGGGGGGGGGCGGAGGGGGGGGGGACTTAGCATGGGTAAGCCATGGGGTACAGTCGCTGACTCAGAGTCTGTCCTTGGTGCTAAGAAGGGAAGGGGGGAGAGGAGTAGAGGCTTAGTCAAAGAACAAAGAACAAAACAGCACAGGAACAGGCCCTTCGGCCCTCCAAGCCCGCGCCGCTCCCTGGTCCAAACTAGACCATTCTTTTGTATCCCTCCATTCCCACTCCGTTCATGTGGCTATCCAGATAAATCTTAAACGTTCCCAGTGTGTCCGCCTCCACCACCTTGCCTGGCAGCGCATTCCAGGCCCCCACCGCCCTCTGTGTAAAATACGTCCTTCTGATATCCGTGTTGAACCTCCCCGCCTTCCCCCGCCGCCACCACCCCCCGCCCCCCGCCCCGCCGCCCCCCTCACCTTGAACCTATGACCCCTCGTGAACATCACCGCCGACCTGGGAAAAAGCTTCCCACCGTTCACCCTATCGATGCCTTTCATAATTTTATACACCTCTATTAGGTCACCCCTCATCCTCCATCTTTCCAGGGAGAACAACCCCAGTTTACCCAATCTGTCCTCATAACTAAGCCCTTCCATACCAGGCAACATCCTGGTAAACCTCCTCTGTACTCTCTCCAAAGCCTCCACGTCCTTCTGGTAGTGTGGCGACCAGAACTGGGCGCAGTATTCCAAATGCGGCCGAACCAACGTTCGATACATCTGCAACATCAGACCCCAACTTTTATACTCTATGCCCCGTCCTACAAAGGCAAGCATGCCATGTGCCTTATTCACTTCCTTCTCCACCTGTGACGTCACCTTCAAGGATCTGTGGACTTGCACACCCAGGTCCCTCTGCGTATCTACACCCTTTATGGTTCTGCAATTTATCGTATAGCTCCCCCCTACATTAGTTCTACCAAAATGCATCACTTCGCATTGATCTGGATTGAACACCATCTGCCATTTCTTTGCCCAAATTTCCAGCCTATCTATATCCTTCTGTAGCCTCTGACAATGTTCCTCACTATCTACAAGTCCAGCCATTTTCGTGTCGTTCGCAAACTTACTGATCACCCCAGTTACACCTTCTTCCAGATCGTTTATATAAATCACAAACAGCAGAGGTCCCAATACAGAGCCCTGCGGAACACTACTAGTCACATGCATCCAGCTGGAAAAAGACCCTTCCACTACCACCCTCTGTCTTCTGTGAACAAGCCAGTTCTCCACCCATCTAGCCACCTCCCCCTTTATCCCATGAGATCCAACCTTTTGCACCAACCTGCCATGAGGGACTTTGTCAAACGCTTTACTAAAGTCCATACAGATGACATCCACGACCCTTCCCTCGTCAACCATTGTAGTCACTTCTTCAAAAAACTCCACCAGATTAGTGAGGCATGACCTCCCTCTCACAAAACCATGCTGACTATCGTTAATGCGTTTATTCCTTTCTAAATGCGCATACATCCTATCTCCAAGAATCCTCTCCAACAACTTCCCAACCACGGACGTCAAGCTCACCGGCCTATAATTTCCCGGGTTATCCTTCCGACCCTTCTTAAATAACGGGACCACATTAGCTATCCTCCAATCCTGTGGGACCTCACTTGTGAAAAGTTTAACAACACCAGGTTAAAGTCCAACAGGTTTATTTGGTAGCAAAAGCCACACGTGTGGCTTTTGCTACCAAATAAACCTGTTGGACTTTAACCTGGTGTTGTTAAACTTCTTACTGTGTTTACCCCAGTCCAACGCCGGCATCCCCACATCATGACCTCACTTGTGTCCATTGATGAGACAAAAATTTGCGTCAGAGGCCCAGCAATTTCATCTCTCGTCTCCCTGAGCAGCCTTGGATAGATTCCATCAGGTCCTGGGGCTTTGTCAGTCTTTATATTCCCTGAAAAACCTAACACTTCCTCCTTGTAATGGAGATTTTCGCTAACGGGTCAACACTCCCCTCCGAGACACTCCCAGTCAACACATCCCTCTCCTTTGTGAATACCAACGCAAAGTATTCATTTAGGATCTCCCCTACTTCTTTGGGCTCTCAGCATAATTCCCCACTTTTGTCCCTGAGAGGTCCGATTTTTTCCCTGACAACCCTTTTGTTCCTGACGTATGAATAAAATGCCTTGGGATTCTCCTTAATCCTGTCTGTCAAGGACATTTCTTGACCCCTTTTTGCCCTTCTAATTCCTCATTTGAGTTCTTTCCTACTTTCTTTGTATTCCTCCAGAGCTCCCTACGTTTTTAGCTGCCTGGGGACATTGGTCATTGGGGACTCCATTGTTAAAGGGACGGATAGGAGATTCTGCGGGAATGAGAGAGACTCGCGGTCGGTGTGTTGCCTCCCAGGAGCCAGAGTCCGCGATGTCTCGGATCGTGTTTTCGAAATCCTTAAGAGGGAGGGGGTCCAGCCCCAAGTTGGGGTTCACATCGGCACTCAATACAGAGGTAGGAAAAGGGATGGGGATGTAAGGCAGAAATTCAGGGAGTTAGGATGGAAGCTTAGTAATTAAAAATGCTTACTAGCAGAAAGATAACATAGAGAGCTGCCTGCAGGCAGCATATTGAACATGCTGTCGATCACAGCATGTTTAATATACTGCCTCAAAGTCCTGACAAAATTAGGGGTCAACCTATCTGCAAAGTATAAAATTGAATGTCCGATGTTGGTGCAGGAGGTTCCCATTTTGAAATGTGACTAAATCAATGTGACACCTTTTATTGAATGAATTAATTTCACAAAAATACCTTTAACCACAAGCAAAACAGTTTAAAAACTGTCAAATTTGGTATCCAATGCAAAGAGTTAACCAAATTCTTGCTGAGTTGTTTTGGCTGTGGAATTATTGTGAGGATCCTAATCTGATTAGATTTGACTTTTTCAATTTCAGAATCATCCCTCCATCCTCTTCAGGAGGATGTTGACATTCTAGGACATGTTGAGATAAAAAGGGAGGAGATATTGGAGGTTTTGAAAAACAATAAGTGGACAAGTCCCCAGGGCAAGATAGGGTCTATCCCAGAGCACAGAGAGAGACGAAGGAAAGAATTGCTGAGGCCTAGGCCAAAATCTTTATATCCTCTTTTACCACGGGTGAGGTACCAGAGGATTGGAGAGTAACTAACATTGTTCTAGAAGGGCAGAAGAGACAATCCAGGAAATTACAGGCCTGTGAGCCTTACATCAGTGATGGGGAAATTATTGAGAAAATTCTTAGGGACTGGATGTACTCACATCTGGAAGATAATAAGCTTATTAGTGATAGGCAGCATGATTTTGTGAAGGGGAGGTCATGTCTCACAAACTTGATTGAGTTATTTGAGGAAGTGACAAGAAAAATTGACCACAGTAGGGCAGTGGATGTTGTATACATGGATTTTAGTAAAGCCTTCAATAAGGTTCCTCTTGGCAGGCTGATACAGAAGGTGAAGTCATAGGTATCCAAGGTGAGCTGGTAAGATGGATACAAAACTGTCTTGGGCAAAGAAAGCAGAGAGTGGCAGTGGAAAGATACTTTTCTACCTGGAGATCTGTGATAAGTGGTGTTCCACAAGGATCAGTGCTGGGGCCTCTGTTGTTTGTAATATATATAAATGATTTGGAGGAAAATGTAGGTGATCTAATTAGTAAATTTGCAGATGATACAAAAATAAGGGGAGAAGCGGGTAGTGAGGAAGATTGTCAGAGAATACAGCAGGATATAAATCGGCTGGAGACCTGGGTCGAAAGGTGGCAGTTGGATTTTAACCTGGACAAATGTGAGGTGATGCGATTTGGAAGGTCTACTGCAGAAGCAAAGTATACAGTAAATGGTACACCCCTTAGAAATATTAGTATACGGGGGGATCGAGGCGTGAAGATCCACAGTTCCATGAAGTGGCAACTCAGGTGGACAAGGTGGTCAAGAAGGTGCATGACATGCTGGCCTTCATCGGTTAGGGTGTTGAGTATAGGAATTAGAAAGTCATGTTGCAGCTGTATGAGACCTTGGTCAGGCCAAATTTGGAGTATTGTGGACAATTCTAGTCGCCACACTACCGGAAGGATGTTGATGCATTGGAAAGGGTGCAGAAGAGATTTACCAGGATGTTGCCTGCTTTGGAGGATATGGACTATGAAGAAACGTTCATAGAAATCATAGAAATCAAGAAAGGTTGAATAAACTTCAATTATTTTCATTGGAGCATTGGAGGATGAGGGGGGACCTGATAGAGATTTACAAGATTACGACAGGCGTGGATACTCAGTCTTTTTCCCAGGGTCGAAGGGTCAATTATTCAGGGACAGAGGTTGAGAGTGAGGGGAGGAAGTTTAAAAGAGATATAAGGGGCAAGCTTTTCATATAGAGGGTGGTGAATGCCGGGAACATACTGCCGGAGGAGGTGGTGAAAGCAGATTCCATAACAACGTTTAAGAGGCATTGGAATAGATACATGAATAGGCAGGGAATTGAGGGATATGGACCATGTAGAGGCAAGAAAATATTCAATTAGAGAGGCATCTGTGTCGGCACAGACTCGGGGGGCCGAAGGGCCTGTTCCTGTGCTGGACTGTTCTTTGTTCTTTGTTCTTAGGGCGAGAAGAAACAGACTTGTTATCTCTGGTTTGTTACCCGTGCCACGTGATAGTGAGGAGAGGAATAGGGAGAGAGAGCAGTTGAACACGTGGTTACAGGAGGGAGGGTTTCAGATACCTGGACCATTGGGGCTCTTTCTGGGGTAGGGTGGGACCTCTACAAACAGGATGGTCTGCATCTGAACCAGAGGGGTACCAATACTTTCGGGGGGGGAAATTTGCTAATGCTCTTCGGGAGGGTTTAAACTAATTCAGCAGGGGGGTGGGTACCTGAACTGTAGCTCCGGTGTACAGGAGGTTGAGAGTAGTGAGGTCATGGATGAGGTTTCAGAGTCGCAGGAGTGCACTGGCAGGCAGGAAAGTGGTTTGAGCACCAGGAGCATCCGGAATAAGGTGGGTGAGCTTGCAGCACGGGTTGGTACCTGGGATTTCGATGTTGTGGCCATCTCGGAGACATGGATAGAGCAGGGACAGGAATGGTTGTTGCAGGTTCCAGGGTTTAGATGTTTCAGTAAGTGCAGGAAAGGTGGTAAAAGAGGGAGAGGTGTGGCATTGTTAGTCAAGGACAGTATTACGGTGGCAGAAAGGACGTTTGATGAGGACTCGTATACTGAGGTAATTTTGGCTGAGGTTCGAAACAGGAAAGGAGAGGTCACCCTGTTGGGAGTTTTTTTATAGACCTCCGAAAAGTTCCAGAGATATAAAGGAAAGGATTGCTGAGATGATTCTGGAAAAGAGTAAAAGTAACAGGGTAGTTGCTATGGGGGACTTTAACTTTACAAATATTGAGAGGAAAAGCTAAAGTTCGAGTGCTTTAGAGGGGTCAGTTTTTGTCCAATGCGTGCAGGAAGGTTTCCTGACGCAGCATGTAGATAGACCAACAAGAGGCGAGGCCACATTGGATTTGGTACTGGGTAATGAACCAGACTGGGTGTTAGATTTGGAGGTAGGTGAGCACTTTGGTGACAGTGACCACAATTCGATTACGTTTACCTGAGCAATGGAAAGGAATAGGTTTATAGCAAAGGGCAAGAGTTATAGCTGGGGGAAAGGAAATTATGATGCGATTAGGCGAGATTTAGCTGGTATAGGTTGGGGAAGGAAACTGCAGGGGATGGGCACAATTGGAATGTGGAGCTTGTTCAAGGAACAGCTACTACGCGTCCTTGATAAATATGTACCTGTCAGGCAGGGAGGAAACAGTCGTGTGAAGGTATCGTGGTTTACTGAGGAGGTTGAATCTCTTGTGAAGAGGAAGAAGGAGACTTATGTTAAGTTGAAACATGAAGGCTCAGTTAGGGCACTTGAGAATTACAAGTTAACGAGGAAGGACCGAAAGAAAGAATTAAGAAGAGCCAGGAGGGGACATGAGGAGTCTTTGGCAGGTAGGATCAAGGAAAACCCTAAAGCTTTCGATAGGTAGATCAGGAGTAAAAGAATGACTAGGGTAAGGTTAGGGCCAGTCAAGGACAGGAGTGGGAAGTTGTGCGTGGAGTCTGAAGAGATAGGAGAGACACTAAATGAATATTTTTCGTCGGTATTCACACAGGAGAGGGACAGTGTTGTCGAGGGGAGTACTGAGATGCAGGCTGTTGGACTGGATAGGATTGATGTTCATAAGGAGGAGGTGTTAGCAAATCTGGAAAGGGTAAAAATTGATAAGTCCCCTGGGCCGGATGGGATTTATCCTATGATTCTCTGGGAGGCTAGAGAGGAGATTGCAGAGCCTTTGGCTTTGATCTTTGTGTCGTCATTGTCTACAGGAACAGTGCCAGAAGACTGGAGGATAGCAAATGTTGTTCCCTTGTTCAAGATGGGGAGTAGGGACAACCCTGGTAATTATAGAGCGGTGAGCCTTACTTCTGTTGTTGGCAAAGTTTTGGAAAGGTTGATAAGAGATAGGATTTATAATCATCGAGAAAGGAATAATTTGATTAGGGGATAGTCCGCATGGTTTTGCAAAGGGTAGGTCGTGCCTCACAAACCTTATTGAGTTCTTTCAGAAGATGACCAAAGAGGTGGATGAGGGTAAAGCAGTTGATGTGGTGTATATGGATTTCAGCAAAGCGTTTGATAAGGTTCCCCATGGTAAGCTATTGCAGAAAATACGAAGGCATGGGATTGACGGGGGATTTAGTGGTTTGGATCAGGAATTGGCTCGCTGTAAGACAACAGAGGGTCGTGGTTGATGGGAAATGTTCATCCTGGAGTTCAGTTACTAGTGGTGTACCGCAAGGATCTGTTTTGGAGCCACTGCTGTTTGTCATTTTTAGTAATGACCTGGATGAGGGCGGAGAAGGATGGTTTAGTAAATTTGCAGATGACACTAAAGTCTGTGGAGTTGAAGACAGTGTGGAGGGAAGCGGCTGGTGACAGAGGGACATAGATAAGCTGCTGAGCTGGGCTGAGAGGTGGGAAATGGAGTTTAATGCGGAAAAGTGTGAGGTGATTCACTTTGGAAGGAGTAACAGGAATACAGAGTACTGGGCTAATGGTAAGATACTTGGTAGTGTGGATGAACAGAGGGATCTGGGTGTCCATGTGCATAGATCCCTGAAAGTTGGCACCTAGGTTGATAGGGTTGTTAAGAAGGCGTACGGTGTATTCGCTTTTATTGGAAGAGGGATTGAGTTTCGGAGCCAGGAGGTCATGTTGCAGCTGCACAAAACTGTGGTGCGGCCGCATTTGGAGTATTGCGTATAGTTCTGGTCGCCGCATTATAGGAAAGATGTGGAAGTGTTGGAAAGGGTGCAGAGGAGATTTCCCAGGATGTTGCCTGGTATGGTGGGAAAATCGTATGAGGAAAGGCTGAGGGGCTTGAGGTTGTTTTCATTAGAGAGAAGAAGGTTAAGAGGTGACTTACTAGAGGCTTACAAGATGATCAGAGGATTAGATAGGGTGGATAGTGAGAGCCTTTTTCCTTGGATGGTGATGGCTAACATGAGGGGACATAGCTTTAAATTGAGGGGTGAGAGATATAGGACAGATGTTAGAGGTCGGTTCTTCACTCAGAGAGTAGGAAGAACGTGGAATGCCCTGCCTGCAGCAGTAGTGGACTCGTCAACATTAAGAGCATTCAAATGGTTATTGGATAAACACATGGATGATATTGGAATAGTGTAGATTAGAGGGGCTTTAGATTGGTTCCACTGGTCGGCACAACATCGAGGGCCGAAGGGCCTGTACTGCGCTGTAATGTTCTATGCTCTATGCTCTCGCACCTCAACATGCCCCTTTCCCTCTCCCCCCACAACCCCTTTTCCCTCTCCCCCCCACACCTCCTTTCCCTCTCCCCCCACACTACCTTTCCCTCTCACCCCCACACCCCCCTTTCCCTCTCCCCCCACACCCCCCTTTGCCTCTCGCCCCCACACCCCCCTTTCCCACTCACCCCCACACCCCTCTTTCCCTCTCACCCCCACGACCCCCTTTCTCTCTCCCCCCCACACCCCCCATTCCCTCTCCCTCAACACCCCCTTTCCCTCTCCCCCACACCCTCCTTTCCCTCTCCCCCCACACCCCCCTGTCCCTCTCCCCCCACGCCCTCCTTTCCCTCTCCCCCCCACACCTCCATTTCCCTCTCACACCCACACCCCCCTTTCCCTCTCCCCCCACACCCCCCCTTTCCCTCCGCCCCACACCGCCCTTTCCCTCTCCCCCACACCCCCCTTTCCCTCCCCCCCCCACACCCTCCTTTCCCTCTCCCCCCACAACCCCCTTTCCCTCTCCCCCCACACCCCCCTTTCCCTCTCCCCCAAACCCCCCTTTCCCTCTCCCCCCACACACCCCTCTCCCTCTCCCCTCACACACCCCTTTCCCTCTCGCCCCCCACACCCCCCTACCCTCTCCCCCCACACCCCCCCTTCACTCTCCCCCCCACGCCCCCTTTTCCTTCTCATCCCCACACCCCCCTTTCCCTCTCACCCCCACACCCCCCTTTCCCTCTCACCCCCACACCCCACTTTCCCTCTTCCCCCACAACCCCCTTTCCCTCTCATCCCCTCACCCCCCTTTCCATCTCCCCCCAAAATCCCCCTTTCCCTCTCCCCCCAAAATCCCCCTTTCCCTCTCCCCCCCGCACACCCCTTTCCCTCTCACCCCCACGCCCCCCTTTCCCTCTCCCCCCACACCCCCCTTTCCCTCCCCCCCACATCCCCCTTTCCCTCTCCCCAACACCCCCCTTTCCCTCCCCCCCACACCCTCCTTTCCCTCTCCCCCCACACCCCCCTTTCCCTCTCCCCCCCACACCCCCCTTTCCCTCTCCCCCCCAGACCTCTTTTCCCTCTCCCCCCCACACCCCCCTTTCCCTCTCACCCCCACACCCCCCTTTCCCTCTCCTCCCACACACCCCCCTTTGCCTCTCCCCCCACACCCCCCATTCCCTCTCCACCCCACGCCCCCCTTTCCCTCTCATCCCCACACCCCCCTTTCCCTCTCACCCCCACACCACACTTTCCCTCTCACCGCCACACCCCCCTTTCCCTCTTCCCCCACAACCCCCTTTCCCTCTCATCCCCTCACCCCCCTTTCCCTCTCCCCCCAAAATCCCCCTTTCCCTCTCCCCCCAAAATGTCCCTTTCCCTCTCCCCCCCACACTCCCCTTTCCCTCTCCCCCCACTCCCAACTTTCGCTCTCACCCCCACATCACCCTTTCCCTCTCACCCCCACACCCCCCTTTCCCTCTCCCCCCACACCCCCATTTCCCTCTCACCCCCACACCCCCGTTTCCCTCTCCCCCCTCACCCCCATTTCACTCTCCCCCCCACACCGCCCTTTCCCTCTCCCTCCCACACCCCCCTTTCCCTCTCACCCCCACACCCCCCTTTCCCTCTCCCCCCACATACCCCTTTCCGTCTCCCCCCCACACCCCCCTTTCCCTCTCACCCCACACCCCCATTTCCCTCTCCCCCCACACCCCCCTTTCCCTCTCCCCCCACACCCCCCTTTCCCTCTCCCCCTACACCCCCCTTTCCCTCTCCCCCCACATACCCCTTTCCGTCTCCCCCCCACACCCCCCTTTCCCTCTCCCCCCACATACCCCTTTCCGTCTCCCCCCCACACCCCCCTTTCCCTCTCCCCCCACACCCCCCTTTCCCTCCCCCCCCACACCCCCCTTTCCCTCTCCCCCCCACACACCCATTTCCCTCTCACCCCCACACCCTCCTTTCCCTCTCACCCCCACACCCTCCTTTCCCTCCACCCCACACCCCCCTTTCCCTCTCCCCCCACACCCCCCTTTCCCTCTCACCCCCACACCCTCCTTTCCCTCACCCCCACACCCCCCTTTCCCTCTACCCCCACACCACCCTTTCCCTCTCCCCCCACACCCCCCTTTCCCTCTCCCCCCACATCCCCCTTTCCCTCTCACCCCCCACACCCCCCTTTCCCTCTCACCCCCACACCACCCCTTTCCCTCTCACCCCCACAACCCCCTTTCCCTCTCCCCCCACACCCCCCTTTCCCTCTCCCGCCACACTCCCCTTTCCCTCTCCCCCCCACACCCCCCTTTCCCTCTCCCCCCCCACACCCCCCTTTCCCTCTCCCCCCACACCCCCCTTTCCCTCTCCCCCCACACCCCCCTTTCCCTCTCCCCCCACACCCCCCTATCCCTTTCCCCCCCCACACCCCCCTTTCCCTCTCCCCCCCACACCCCCTTTCCCTCTCCCCCCACACCCCCCTTTCCCTCTCCCCCCCACACCCCCCTTTCCCTCTCCCCCCACACCCCCCTTTCCCTCTCCCCCCACACCCCCCTATCCCTTTCCCCCCCCACACCCCCCTTTCCCTCTCCCCCCACACCTCCTTTCCCTCTCCCCCCCACACTCCCCTTTCCCTCTCCCCCCCCACACCCCCCTTTCCCTCTCACCCCCACACCCCCTTTCCCTCTCATGTCAACATCCTTCTTTCCCTTCACATAACGACTCCACCTTGACACCCCCCTGTCACACTGCAACCCCTACACACCTCCCGCTCGAGGAAATGATGCAGTGTGAAGGGACATGGGGACAATGGACACATTTGTAAAGGAGTGGATCGCTAGTATCTGAAATGTAGAGTCTGATCATCAGCCGGAAGCAGATTCAATCCAGAATTTCAAGGGGAAATGGGAAGCTGAAGGGTAAATATGTTCAGGGTTACGAGATGAGAGACACATCAAATGAGCCATGATCTTATGGACTGGATGACCAGTCTCGAGGGGCTGAATGATCTCCTGCAGGGACGTACCCTTGTCCGCCCCCTCCCCCCCTTCGCCCACCCCCACGACTGTCCTTCCATGTGAATGTTTGATGGATGAGTGCAGGGGTAGAATCCTGTGTCTAATTGGTGCTGTATCTGACCTGAGAGAGATGTATAAACACAGTGTAGAGTGAGGTGCATTCTGTATGCAATTGCTCATTCCACACAACCCCTCACTCCCAGCCCCCAAACCTCAACACCAATCTTCTTATCACTACCCACACAATTACATCACTAAATTCATTTTATTATCAATATCTATCCAGGTAGATGCCTGACCTCAGTCCCACTGACATTACCCACCAGGTGCATCACCGACTTCATTCTTAATATCCACAGACAAACCAATGCACCACTCACCTCACTCTCGCTGCTTAGTCCTTGTAACCTCCACATTACAACATCGATTAAGGACAACACAGCAAAATTGTAACACAAACTGTCTCAAACACTGTCTGACACACATCTACTATCTTTATTTTAAATCCCGCCGGGTACTTGTCATCATATGACACAGGTTTAAGGTGTGTGGGGGAAAGTTTAGAGAAGATGTGCGATGCAGGTTTTTTACACAGAGGGTGGTGAATGTCTGGAACGCGCTGCCCGGGGAGGGGGTGGGAGCAGGTACAATAGCGGCATTTAAGGGGCAACTAGACAAGTACATGGATAGGATGGGAATGGAAGGATACGGACTCTGTATTGAACCGGTTGAAATAGCAGAGGTCCTCAATCAATACTTTGCTTCAGTATTCACAGTGGAAAAGGATCTTGGTAGTTGCAGTGCAGACTTACAGTGGACTGAGAAGATTGAGCATGTGGGCATTAGGAAAGAGGATGTGTTGGAGCTGTTGAAAAACACCAAGTTAGATAAATCGCCGGGACCGGATGGGAGGTAGCCCAGGTTACTGTGGGAGGCGAGGGAAGAGATTGCTGATCCTCTGGCGATTCTCTTTGCGTCGTCATTGGAGACAGGAGAGGTTCCGGAGGATTGGAGGATGGCGGATGTGGTTCCGTTATTCAAGAAAGGGAAAAGAGATACCCCAGGAAATTATAGACCGGAGAGTCCAACCTCAGTGGTAGGTAAGTTGACGGAGAAGATCCTGAGAGGCAGGATTTATGAACATTTGGAAAGGAATAGTATGATCAGAAGTAGCCAGCACGGCTTTGTCCGAGGCAGATCATGCCTTACGAGTCTGATTGAGTTTTTTGAAGATGTGACTAGACTCTTAGATGGGGAAGAGGGGTAGATGTGGTTTATGTGGATTTCAGTAAGGCGTTTGATAAGGTGCCCCATGCAAGGGTTATGGAGAAAGTGAAGGGGCATGGGATAGAAGGGGACGTTGCTTTGTGGATTCAGAACTGGCTTGCCCACAGAAGGCAAAGCGTGGTTGTGGTTGGGTCTTTTTCAGAGTGGAGGTCGCTCATCAGTGGGGTGCCCCAGGGATCTGTTCTGGGACCCTTGCTCTTTGTGATTTTTATAAATGACCTGGATGAAGAAGTGGAAGGATGAGTTGGCAGGTTTGCTGATGACACAAAATTTGGAGGTGTTGTTGATAGTGTAGAGGGATGTCATCAGTTGCAACGAGAAATAGATAAGATGCAAGAGTGGGTGGAGAAGTGGCAGATGGACTTCAACCCAGATAAGTGTGTGATGGTTCATTTTGGCAGGTCGAATAGGATGGAAGAATATAATATTGAGGGTAAGACGCTTGGCAGTGTGGAAGAACAGAGGAATCTTGGGGTCCGGGGTCATAGGACGCTCAAAGCAGCTTCGCAGGTAGAGGCAGTGGTTAAGAAGGCGTATGGAATACTGGCCTTCATCAATAGAGGAATTGAGTTCCGAAATCGAGAGATAATGCTGCAGCTGTATAGGATCCTGGTCAGACCCCACCTGGAGTACTGTGCCCAGTTCTGGTCACATCATTACAGAAAGGATGCGGAAGCCATAGAACGGGTGCAGAGGAGATTTACAACGATGTTGCTGGTATTAAGTGGTCTGCCTTATGAGGATAGTTTGAGAGAGCTCGGTCTATTCTCCTTGGAGAGGCGAAGGATGAGAGGTGACCAGATAGAGGTGTATAAGATGTTGAGAGGTATTGATAGAGTGGATTCTCAGAGGCTTTTACCCAGGCTGAAATGGTTATCACGAGAGGCCACAGGTTTAGGGTGCTGGGGAGCAGGTATCGAGGAGATGTTAGGGGTAAGTTTTTCACTCAGAGAGTGGTGGGTGCGTGGAATCGGGTGCCGGTAGTGGTGGTGGAAGCGGATTCGAATGATTATTTTAAGAGACTTTTGGATAGGTTCATGGAGGTTAGTAAGATAGGGGGTTATAGATGAGCCTAGAAGGTAAGGAAATTGTTTGGCCCAACTTGTGGGCCGAAGGGCCTGTTTGTGCTGTCGCTTTTCTATGTTCTAAGGAAACGTAAGAGTGCAGAATGTAGTGTTACAGTCATAGCTAGGGTGCCTAGAAAGATCAACTTGATGCAAATTAAGTCCATTCAAAAGTCCGATGGCTGCAGGGAAGAAGCTGTTCTTGTGTCGGTTGGTACGTGAGATCAGAATTTTGTATATTTTCCCTGATGAAGAAGGTGGAAGAGAGAATGTCCGGGGTGCGTGGGGCCCTGAATTATGGTGGCTGCTTTGCCGAGGTAGCGGGAAGTGTGGACAGAGTCAATGGGTGGGTGGCTGGTTTGAGTGATGGATTGGGCTACAATCATGACCTTTTGTCGTTTCTTGCAGTCTTGGGCAGAGCAGGAGTCATACCAAGCTGTGATACAGCCTGAAAGAATGCTTTCTATGGTTCATCTGTAAACGTTGGTGAGAATCGGAACTGACATTCCAAATGTCCTTAGTCTTCTGAGAAAGTAGAGGCGTTGGTGGGCTTTCCTAACTATATTGTTGGCACGGGGGAACCAGGACATGTCTGATAGTGATCTGGACACCTAAAAACATGAAGCTCTCGACCCTTTCCCCTTCGATGGATGGATGTCAGAGCCAGCCGAACGTCACCATTAAGACACGCTGCTTGGTTTTTCTTTGGTACTGGGATGATGGTCGTCTTCTTGAAGCAGATAGGGAACTCAGATTGTTGTAAAGAAAGCTGAAGATGATTGTAAATACCCCCGCCAGCTGATCCGCGCAGTGTGTGAGTGTTCGTCCGTGTACCTCATCCGGGCCAGTCGCTGTCCATGGGTTGACTTTCGAGTCGGCTGTTCTGACATCTGCAATTGTGACCTCAGATACAGCTGCATCCGAGGCTTCTGGGGTGGAGGGCATGCTCATGCTGACCTCATGCTCAACACGGACACAGTGTGCATTGAACTGATTAGAAATGGGTTTGGTGAAGCCAGCGATTTTACACACCTTCATCTTGTAGCCTGCTATGTCTTGCAGACCTTGGCATAGTCGGTGGGGGTCCGTCTGGCTATCATGGGGCACGAGGTTGGTCTGGTACTGGTTTTTTGCATCTTTGATGGATCTGTGTAGATCATATCTGGCTGTCTTGTATAGGTCAGGGTCGTCTAACTTGAATGCCTCAGACCTGGACTTCAGAAAGCAGTGGATATCCCTGATCATCCATGGTTTCCGGTTGGGAAACACACGCAATATCTTCTTGGGCACACAGTCTCCTACACACTTCCTCATGATGCCAGTTACTGTAGTGGCGTACTCGCTCAGGTTGTTCGTGGAGTTTTTAAATACTGACCAGTCCACTGACTCTAAGCAGTCACGTCGGAGATCTTTCGATTCCTCAGACCAACATTGCATGACATTATTGAATGGATCATCCCGCTTTAGCCTTTGTGTGTCAGCCTGTCGCAGGAGCACAGTCTTGTTGTCTGATTTGTCTCACTCTCTCTTACCCCAGTTGTGTCTTTCCTGATGCAGACGCTCAAAGAACAAAGGCAAAGAAATGGACAGCACAGGAATAGGCCCTTCGACCCTCTCCAAACCTGTGCTGATCATGGTGCCCTATTTTAAAATAAAACCTGCTGCGCTTACTCGGTCAGTATCCCTCTTACCTCCTATTAATGCATCAATCCAGATGCCTCTTAAAAGTTGCTAATGTGCCTGATTCCACCACCTCCCCTGTCAGCGCATTCCAGGCACCGACACTCTCTGTGTGGAAAACATCCCCCGCACATCTCCCTTAATATTTCATCCTGCCATCTTGAACCTGTGCCTCCTTGTAACTGAACCTTCCACTCTCGGAGAAAACCCTCTGACTATCCACCCTGTCTGTGCCTCCCACAATTTTGTAGACCTCTATCAGGTCTCCCCTCAGCCTTCGTCTTTCCAGTTAAAACAATCCTGATTTATTCAACCTCTCCTCATAGCCAGCGGAGCTGACTTCTCTCTAAGTTAAGTTACTGTTATAAGCACCATTCCTCTCACAATAACTTCTTCCCCCATCATCACGCCCTCATTCCCGCCCCAGCTATCCTTCTGTCTTCCTCTTTTTCACTTTCACTCGCTCAGAGTATTCCTCTCTCACTCTTATCCATTCATTTTCCCAGTCTCGCACCCTTTCTAGATTCAGCCCATCCCAAAAGCCGTCCCTCTGTCTCGTGTTCATCTCTCTCCTTCCACATCTGAGCACGTTTCTGAACACTGTATCAGATGTGGGTCCAGTGTCATTTGGAGCCTGTGCATTGCTGGTCACAGTTAAATCTGTGATTTTACTGCTCTAAGAGGTGATGTGATTGTATCTGCTGCAGGGCCTGAATTTTCTGAGATGTCCCATTGTTTCTGAATATTTTCTCAGTTTGAGAAGCTGCAGTAGATTTCGGGATAAAAACACATTTCTTTGCAGACTAAATAGTTCCAAATTATTGATCAACAGAATTTTGCAATTGATGCTAAAACCTCACCCACTTAAATCACATCACAGAATGTCCACAGTTAAAGATCACACAGAGAGTCACGGTAACAATTGAAACTTAATTAGAAACATAGAAAACTCCAGCACAAAACAGGCCCTTCGGCCCCACAAGTTGTGCCGAACATATCCCTACCTTTTAGGCCTACCTATAACCCTCCATCCTATTCAGTCCCATGTACTCATCCAGGAGTCTCTTCAAAGACCCTATAGAGTTTGCCTCCACCACCACTGACGGCAGCCGATTCCACTCACCCACCACCCTCTGTGTGAAAAACTTGCCCCTAACATTTCCCCTGTACCTACCCCCCCCCCCCGCCCCAGCACCTTAAACCTGAGTCCTCTCGTAGCAGCCATTTCAACCCTTGGGAAAAAGCCTCTGAGAGTCCACCCGATCTATGCCTCTCAACATTTTATATACCTCTATTAGGTCTCCTCTCATCCTACATCTCTCCAAGGAGAAAAGACCGAGCTCCCTCAGCCTATCCTCATAAGGCATGCCACTCAATCCAGGCAACATCCTTGTAAATCGCCTCTGCACCCTTTTAATCTTTTCCACATCCTTCCTGTAAAGAGGCGACCAGAACTGAGCACAGTACTTCAAGTGGGGTCTGACGAGGGTCTTATATAGCTGCATCATTATCCCCGGATTCCGAAACTCAATCCCTCGATTAATAAAGGCCAGCACACCATACGCCTTCTTAACCACCTCCCCCACCTGCGGGGCCGATTTCAGAGTCCTATGGACCCGGATCCCAAGGTCCTTCTGACCCTCCTCAGTACTGAGAGTCTTTCCCTTTATATTGTACTCCTTCATCCCATTCGACCTGCCAAAATGGACCACGAGGCATTTATCTGTTTTGAAGTCCATCTGCCACTTCTCTGCCCAGTCTTGCATCCTATCTCTGTCCCTCTGTAACTTCTGACATCCCTTCAGACTATCCACAACCCCACCAACCTTTATGTCGTCAGCAAACTTACCAAACCATCCCTCCACTTCCTCATCCAGGTTATGTATGAAAATGACAAACAGCAAGGGTCCCAGAACAGATTCCTGGGGCACACCACTGGTGACCGACCTCCAATTAGAAAAAGACCCATCTGTACACACTCCCTGCCTCCTTTGGGCAAGCCAGTTCTGGATCCACAGGGCAGCAGCCCCTTGGATCCCATGCCCTCTCACTTTTTCGAGAAGCCTTGCATGGGGGACCTTATCGAACGCCTTGCTAAAATCCATATAAACCACATCTACCGCTTTCACTTCGTCAATGTGTTTAGTCACATTTTCGAAGAACTCCAACCGGCTCGTAATGCACTATGTAACTTTGACAAAGCTGAGTATTCTTGAGCATACTAAACCTCTCTAAATGCTCATAAATCTTGTCCCTCAGGATCTTCTCCATCAGCTTACCAACCACTGAGGTTAGACTCACCGATCGGTAATTTCCTGGGCTATCCCTATTCCCCTTCTTGAAAATAGGAATCACATCCACAATCCTCCAATCCTCCGGCACCTCTCCCATCTCCATCGGCGACGCAAAGATCATCGCCAGAGGCTCTGCAATCTCTTCCCTCGCCTCCCACAGTAACCTGGGGTACATCCCATCCGGACCCGGCGACTTATCTATCTTGATGCCATTCAAAGATTCCAGCACAACCTATTTGTTAAAGTCCACATACTCAATCGTTTCAGTCCACCGCAAGCCCACAGTACATCCACCCATGTCCTTCTCCTCTGTGAAAACCGAGGCAAAATATTCATTAAGCACCTCTGCCATTTCTACTGGTTCCGTACAGATTTTCCCGCCTTCACGTCTCATCCTTTTACTCTTCACATATTTATAGAACGCCTTAGGGTTTTCCCCAATTCTACTCGCCAAGGCCTTCTCGTGACCACTTCTGGCTCTCCTAATTTCCTTCTTTAGTCCCTTCCAACAAGCCGTATACTCATCTAGATCCCTATCTTCGCCAAGTTCTCTGAACCTTTTGTACGCTTTCCTTTTCTTCTCGACTAGGTCCCGCACAGCTTTCGTGCGCCATGGTTCCTTTAACCTACCAACTCCTCCCTGTCTGCTCGGAACATTGTCCTGTAGAACCCTAGACAGACATTCCTTGAAAAACTGCCATCTCTCTTCAGTAGATTTCCCCGAAAATACCTCCTTCCAATTTACTCCTCTAATTTGCTGCCTTATGTCTTCATATTTCCCCTTACTCCATATAAAGGCTTTCCTAGCTTGCCTGATCCTCTCCTTTTCCAATGCAAGCAGAAAGGAGATAGAGTTATGATCGCTATCCCCAAGATGCTCTCCCACTGAGAGATCTGACACCTGTCCAGGCTCATTGGTCAGTATCAGATCTAGTACAACCTCTCCTCTTGTCGGCTTGTCCACATGCTGTGTCAGGAAACCCTCCTGAACACACCTAACGAGCTCCTCTCCATCCAATCTCCTCACCCGAGGGATATTCCAATCTATGTTTGGGAAATTAAAGTCTCCCATCACAACAACTCTGCTATTACTGCATCTCTCCAGGATCTGTTTCCCTATCTGCTCCTCCACCTCCCTGTCACTATTGGGCGGCCTATAGAAAACTCCCAGCAAAGTGACCGGCCACTTCCCACTCCGAACCTCCACCCACAGAGACTCTGTGGACAATCCCTCCACAGCATACACCCTCTCTACAGCTGTGACACTATCCCTGATCAACAGTGCCACTCCACCCCCTCTCTTGCCTCCCTCCCTGTCCTTCCTGAAACATCTGAATCCTGGCACCGGGATTTTCCATACCTGTCCCTGAGACATCCAAGTCTCCGTAATGACCACCAAATGACACTTCCAGGCATCGATCCACGCTCTGAGCTCATCCCCTTTATTCACTATGGAACATAGAACATAGAACAGTACAGCACAGAACAGGCCCTTCGGCCCACAATGTTGTGCCGAGCTTTATCTGAAACCAATATCAAGCTATCCCTCTCCCAATCATCCTGGTGTGCTCCATGTGCCTATCCAATAACGGCTTAAATGTTCCTAAAGTGTCTGACTCCACTATCACTGCAGGCAGTCCATTCCACACCCCAACCACTCTCTGCGTAAAGAACCGACCTCGGACATCCTTCCTATATCTCCCACCATGAACCCTATAATTATGCCCCCTTGTAATAGCTCCATCTACCCGAGGAAATAGTCTATACTCCGAGCATTACAGTTAACACATCTCAATCCTTTGGTCTGAGCTGTGCCCTTCTCTATCCCCCGTCCATCCTACCTCTTGCACCGTCTATGACCCTTCTCTGTTTGCGAGCTAACTTCTTCGCTCCCAGTCACCTCGTGTCGATCCCCTCCCCTCAACCTATCTAGTTTAAACTCTCCCCAATAGCATTAGCCAACCTTCCTGCCAGGATGTTGGTCCCCCCGGGACCTCTATCAGGTCTCCCCTCAGCCTTCGTCTTTCCAGTGAAAACAATCCTGATTTATTCAACCTCTCCTCATAGCCAGCGGAGTTGACTTCTCTCTCAGTTAAGTTACTGTTATAAACACCATTCCTCTCACAATAACTGCTTGCCCCATCATCACGCCCTCACTCCCGCCCCATGTATGCTTCTGTCTTCCTCTTTTTCACTTTCACTCGCTCAGAATCTTCCTCTCTCACTCTTATCCATTCATTTTCCCAGCCTCGCACCCTTTCTAGATTCAGCCCATCCCACAAGCCGTCCCTCTGTCTCGTGATCATCTCTCTCCTTCCACATCTGAGCACGTTTCTGAACACTGTATCAGATGTGGGTCCAGTGTCATTTGGAGCCTGTGCATTGCGGGTCACAGTTAAATCTGTTATTTTACTGCTCTAAGAGGTGATGTGATTGTATCTGCTGCAGGGCCTGAATTTTCTGAGATGTCCCATTGTTTCTGAATATTTTCTCAGTTTGAGAAGCTGCAGTAGATTTCGGGATAAAAACACATTTCTTTGCAGACTAAACAGTTCCAAATTATTGATCAACAGAATTTTGCAATTGATGCTAAACTCTAACCCACTTAAATCACATCACAGAATGTCCACAGTTAAAGATCACACAGAGAGACACGCTAACAATTGGGACTCAATTCCTGAAATGTCACAGTCCAGGAACAGATATCACTGAAACTATCTGAGATCTAGAGGTGGGACTGATGGTGTTTGAGTGGACAGCATCTTTCCACTTGTGATTAGTTGATAAATGTGATCAACAGAATCCAGTGTTTGGAAAGAAGTCAATACTAAAAATAAATATTTTCCAGCACTGAACTCAATGTCGTAATCTGTTTGTTCATATATTTAAAAAAACTTCAAACCAGGTTTCTGACACAATATCCCTAAGGTGACTTTACAGTGTATAAATTAAAGGCTTTGGGAATATATAACATCAGATGTTAAAGTCAGAGAGACTGCCAGCAGCTCGAAGGGACACATCACTTCACACTGAAAATTATGATTCCAATTCGAATAGCTGAGAAAATATTCTACCCAATCATCGCCATTATTGGTGTTCCTGGTGAGTGACTCTAACCATTGAGGTTGTGTAAATCTGTGTGTGAACGGCTCTCTGATTCTAAACTCTGACTGAAAATGCTCCATGCTGATCTCGTGGTCACTGTTATAAAGACACCAGGTCAACGATGTAATTTACTTAAATCAAATGGCTTGAAATATCTCTGTGGTTTTTATTCTTTTCATCAACTGACAATGAGCCTCTGTATCTTATTCACGGGCTCACTACTCAATGAAGTTAATGTATTGAGGAGTGAATTACTCAATCTTATCTATTATAAGATTGGACCTCAGTGAAGGTGATCTCTCTGAAATAATGTTCAGTGGGAGTAAGAATATAATGGAGATTTGAGTGTGGGTCACTCACCGGAGTGGAATTCCTGACACCAGTGAACAAGTATTGCAGGGTATATTTGTCAGTGTAAAATTGTACTGATTGTGGTTCTTTCACCTGAGTGGAATATCTGATCGAAGTCTCCATTAATATCTGGCACCATCTGTCCATGTAGAATTGTATTGTGTTTAGGAAAAGAATTGCAATGAAATAAGTTGTTTCAATTTATAATATATCCTATTTTAATTTGTTGAGTGAGATGTCCATTCTGTGGAGCTGCCTCAGTCTTTTATCTTTGGAATATGTTGAAAACAGGAAGAGTTTGGCTTTGTTTGGTGGTCAGTGGATGATGTGAAATTTCTCCATACCTCGGCTTTGTTTTGAAAAGAAAGAGATTTCAGCACTGCCTGATATTTAAACAAACCAATTACAAACCGTGCAGTATTCAGGGATTGTCAAACATTTTGTGAATTGTTCACATTTCCATTGATCTATAAATGAACTCCAATGGTTTTTTTTCAGGGTTGTTGTGGTTATATCTGAACTGTGTTGCTTCTGAAAGCGATTTGTGAATCTGATCATCTGAAGCCATGAACTCTTCGAAAACATTCAGATACTTGATTTCTACAGAGTGATTGGGAAACATATTGTTCTGATCAGAATGAAGAACCTGACACTGAGCTGTGGTGAAATTAATTTCCAATTCCAATACCCAATTTGCAAGTTTATAATGTATTATTAATTTGTTATTGTGTTGAGTTGTATTCTTCCACTCTTCACATTCTCATTCTCAGTTTGGATTGGTTGTAAATTTTGAAATTATAATTTTGCTTCCCTATTCGATGTTGTTGATGTAAATGGTGAAGGACAGTGATCCCAGCGCTGATCCTTGTGGAAAACTACTTCCCACCTTCCAGCAATCAGAGTAAATCCCTTTAACTCCCACTGCCTGTGTTGTGGCTTTGTAACCAGCCTCTAATCATTCTGCTGCTGGTCCTCTAACTCCACTTGCTCTGAGATTACTGAAGTCTGATAAGTGTTAACTGACTGAAGGCATCTAGAAACGCCATGTGTCGGACATCGACCATATCATTCCTGATAATTTTTTTAATTATTCAATGAAATCTGTCAAGATTATCTTAATTTTGGAATATGTGCTGAATGCTCTTTATCAGAGCCTGTGTTACTTCACATTTTTTTTACTCTTTTGAAGTTAGTTCATTTATTTTTTTTATGTTGAGGGTGCGACTGGACAACTGCTCTTTAGATTTTTAAAAATTTAATTTCTGTTTAAACTCAATAAAAAACATAAACCTTCTATTGTTTTCCATTCCAGTGGGTAACTTCTGATGATCAGCTGCTTAAGAAGGCACACATGACAATTTTCTTTATTAGCTGATGGATCGAAGATAGGAGCAGGGAGGTGATGATGGAGATGTATGAAACACTCATTTGTCTTCAGCTCGAGGACTGTGAGGAGTTCTGGGGGCCTCACTAGACGGAGGATGTGATTGCTCTGGAAGGAACGCCAAGGAGATTCACCAGGATGTTGCCTGGGCAGCAGTGTTTCTGCAGTGAAGACAGGCTGGTTAGGCTGGGGTTGCTTTCCACAGAACAGTGAAGGCGGAGCGTGGACATCATTGAGGTGTTCAAAATTATGAGGGACAAAGATAGGATAGTTAAGAAGAAACTACTTCCCCTGAGCAGAGGGGTCAATGTCCAAGGTGTATAGACTAAGGTCAGCAGCAGGAGGGTTGGAGGGTTTCTGATGAAAATAAAATGTTCCTGTGTCATTTCGGAAATGCTGCTGGTCATCCTGCACAGCAAGATCCCACATTCACACTGCAATGTGGGAGCAGCCAGATTTAAAACACTATTGTAGGTGTGAATTGGTGAAGAGCTAAAACACATCATCACAGATTCACCCTCAGTAACACAATCGCTGTTTAACAATCCAGCCTCTTGGGAGGAGCAAGGGATTGATTAAGGAAAGAAAGGAAGACATGAATAATGTGCCAAAAGTTCTGAGAGGAACAAGTTTTTGAGAGAAGCTGAAGGAAATTTGAATTTGTAGAGAAATGGTTTTGGGGATAATGATGGGATTGAAGGTGGATAAATCTCCAGTTCCTGATAATCTTCATCCCAGAGTACTTAAGGATGTCTTCCTAGGAATAGCAGATCAAATGGTGGTTATTTTCCAATTTTATTGGACTCTGGGCTGGTTCCTACAGATTGGAGGGTAGCTAATAAAAGCCCGGTATTCAGACAGGACTGGAGAGAGAAAACAGTGAACTATAGACCAGTGAGCCTAACGTCGGTGCTGGGGAAGTTGCAAAAGTCAAATTTCAAGGATTTGATAACTCGGCATTTGGATGGCAGTGCCATAATCAGACAAAGGCAGCATGGAATTACGAAAGGGAAATCATGATTGGAATATCTTGCAATTGTTTGAGGTTGGAACTAGTAGAGTTGACCGAGGAGAACCAGTGGGTGGGGTTTATTTAGTTTTCCAGAAGGGTTACTGAATGCATCATCTCCAAATTTGCAGATGGTACAAAGCTGGGTGGGAGGGTGAACTGTGAGGAGGATGCAGAGAATATTCAGCGTGATTTGGACAGGCAGAGGGTGTGGTCATACGCACGGCAGATGCAGTTTAATGTGGATCACTGTGAGGATATCGACTCTGGTAGGAATATTAGGAAGACAAGTTAATACTTGAATGGGTGTAAATTGAGGGAGGTGGATTCTCATCAAAACCTTGGTCTCCTCGTGCATCATTCACTGCACGGAACCAGGCAGGTACAGCAGGCAGGAATGGAGCTAAATGGTCTGCTGGTTTTCATAGCGAGAGGTTTTCTTTATCGGGATAAGTATTATTGCTGCAGTTGGAAAAAGTATTGGAGAGGCCACTCCTGGAGTTTTTTTCGACAGTTTTGATGTCCTTATCAGAGGAAGGATGTCCTTGCTATAGAAGATGTCCAGTAACGGTTTTCCAGGCTGCTTCCTGGGATAACAGGTCCGTCATATGAGGAGAGACTAAGTCGGTTAGGATTATATTCACTGGAGTTCACAATAATGAGGGGATCTCATAGAAACTTATAACATTCTAACAAGATTAGACAGGGTCGATTCAGAAAGAATCTTACCGATGGTGGGGTGCCCTGAACTGGCTGTCATACTTTGAGGATAAGGGGCAATTCTTTTTAGAACTGAAGTGATGAGAAATTTCTTCAGTCAGAGGGTGGTGAATGTGTGGAATTCACAGGCGTTTTGTGATTTCAAGAAGAAATTAGATATAGCTCTCGGGGCTAAAGTGATCATGGAATTGCGGGGGGGGGGGGAATCAAGTAATTTCATTCGATAATTAGCCACGATAAAAATGAATGGTGGTGATGAGGACCCCATAAACACATTCCCCTCCAAGACCCCCACAGCGACAAGTTATCTTCTCACCTCTCTCTGCCTCTCGGGCTTCTTTCTCTCTGTTTTGCACCCTCCCTATTTTCCACCTCTCCCCCTCACTGTAATAAAATCTAATGAGAACGTTGGGTGAGAGAGTTGGAAAACCGATAATTACATCCTGAGTGAAATGAATTAAATTGCCTGCTGCAGGTTTATTTCAACAGTGATATCATCCAATTAAACACAGAAACATTTCGGAATGAAGCGAATGGAAAAGGCATCCTGAGGGCCCTGAGATTAGGCCTTGAATTGAGGCCTAGTCACAGAGGATGCAATAACCCTTGGGGACAAAAAACAGAATTCTCTCCATCCCAGGGAAACATCACTGTCCTTTCCAGCTCGAAAACGCCCCACACACGGATGGACGGTACGAGAGGAAAAGAGAACCACTGTTCCCCACCCTCTGTCCCGCCCGCACACCCCTCATACACCCCACGGCATTAAAAAGACCAGAAATCACAATGGGATTTTATTTTACATTAATTACAAGATGCAACATTGAAGCGAATGGATGGACAGAGAGAGGAAAGGTTGTAAAAGGTTGTAATGACAGAGGCCTAGATATTCAACCACCTTCCCTACCCATTCCGCCCAAAAATTAATAATCCTCCAAACCCCACCACCCTGTCTAAAAACAGAAACAGGACACAGGGATTGAGAACAAGTCTTTACCAAGGCCAGGGGTTTGATTTTTATCCCATCCACCCACCCATGTGCTTTATCGTCATTGAGCTAATTTGCCTTTTAAGTTGTGTGGTTACCATTTGCAGTTCTGTCTATGCTGCAGGTCATTGATGCACAGCAGGATCCCATGGGCAGCAATGTTTCCACACCGCCCAACCTAGTCAGCAAGTGGCTAAAACTGGGAAGAAGCTGTCCATTTCTTCAGGATACATTTCAAAACAGACCGTCTCAGGATTGGAGTGTTTGAACATCACGCTTTCTGGAAAGATGTGACAGGGACATCAGGAAACTCTCTACCCCCAAATCCTGTGACATTTTCCCTCCATCCCAACTCCACAATGTTCAGCTATCTCTCCCCCTGTTGAACCTGATCCTCCCGTTTCTCTCTCACTCCGTAACATCAGCCCTTCCTCAGCCTGTCCCCCAACTCTTTCACTTCCTCCCTCACACGCCACAGAATGGAGAGACAGAGACACAGATAGAGAGACAGTGTCATGAGACAGAGGTTGATGCCGTTTTAACAAGCCACGACAAATTCCCCAAAGAGGAATACCTTGCTTTGTAATGTGAGAAAGGTGTGTGGGAAGGTGTGAACTGTTCTTCATTAACATTTAGTTTTTAACTAACAGAAATATCTGACACTCACTTTAATAGAACAATGAACAATTTAATTATTTAACCAACAGGGAACTTTAGTTAAAGAAGGCGAAGGCTACTGGGGAGTTTCAACTGGATATGTTGGGGGGAGGGGATCGAGGCGAGGTGACTGGGTGCGAGGAAGTTAGCTCGCAAACAGAGAAGGGTTATAGACGGTGCAAGAGGGAGGATGGACGGGGGATAGAGAAGTGGAGAGAAGGGGAGACCTCAGACCAAAGGATTGAGAAGTGTTTACTTTAATGCCAGGAGGACAGTGAATAAAGGGGATGAACTCAGAGCGTCGATTGATGCCTGGAAATGTAATGTGGTGGCCATTACAGAGGCTTGGATGTCTCAGGGACAGGACTGGATACTCCAGGTGCCGGGATTCAGATGTTTCAGGAAGGACATGGAGGGAGGCAAGAGAGGGGGTGGAGTGGCACTGTTGATCAGGGACAGTGTCAAGCTGTAGAGAAGGTGTATGCTGTGGCGGGATTGTCCACCGAGTCTCTGTGGGTAGAAGTTCAGAGTGGGAAGGGGTCGGTCACTTTGCTGGGAGTTTTCTATAGGCCGCCCAATAGTGACAGGGAGGTGGAGGAGCAGATAGGGAAACAGATCCTGGAGAGTTGCAATAATAGCAGAGTTGTTGTGATGGGAGACTTTAATTTCCCAAACATAGATTGGAATATCCCTAGGGTAAGGAGATTGGATGGGGAGGAGTTCGTTCGGTGTCTTCAGGAGGGTTTCCTGACACAGCATGTGGACAAGCCTACAAGAGGAGAGGCGTTTGACAAAGTCACTCATGGTAGGCTGGTGCAAAAGTTTGGATCTCATGGGATAAAGGGGGAGGTGGCTAGATGGGTGGAGAACTGGCTTGGGCACAGAAGACAGAGGGTGGTAGTGGAAGGGTCTTTTTCCGGCTGGAGGCCTGTGACTTGTGGTGTTCCGCAGGGTTCTGTATTGTGACCTCTGCTGTTTGTGATTTATATAAACGATCTGGAAGAAGGTGTAACTGGGGTAATCAGTAAGTTTGCAGACGACACAAAATTGGCAGGAATTGCAGATAGTGAGGAACATTGTCAGAGGCTACAGAAGAATATAGATAGGCTGGAAATTTGGGCAAAGAAATGGCAGATGGAGTTTAATCCTGAAGAATGCAAAGTGATGCATTTTGGTAGAAATAATGTCGGGAGGAGCTGTACGATAAATGACAGAACCATAAAGGGTGTAGATACGCAGAGGGACATGGGTGTGCAAGTCCACAGATCCCTGAAGGTGACGTCACAGGTGGAGAAGGTGGTGAAGAAGGCATATGGCATGCTTGCCTTTATAGGACGGGGCATAGATTATAAAAGTTGGGGCCTGTTGTTGCAGATGGATAGAACTTTGGTTCGGCCGCATTTGGAATACTGCGTCCAGTTCTGGTCGCCACACTACCAGAAGGACGTGGAGGCTTTGGAGAGAGTACAGAGGATGTTGCCTGGTATGGATGGGCTTAGTCATGAGGAGAGATTGGGTAAACTGGGGTTGTTCTCCCTGGAAAGACGGAGGATGAGGGGAGACTTAATGGAGGTGTATAAAATTATGAAAGGAATAGAAAGGGTGAACGGTGGGAAGCTGTTCCCCAGGTCGGTGGTGACGTTCACGAGGGGTCATAGGTTCAAGGTGAAGGGGGGGAGGTTTAACACAGATATCAGAATGACATATTTTACACAGAGGGTGGTGAGGGCCTGGAATGCGCTGTCAGGCAAGGTGGTGGAGGCGGACACACTGGAAACGTTTAAGACTTATCTCGATAGCCCTATGAACGGAGTGGGAATGGAGCGATACAAAAGAATGGTCTAGTTTGGAACAGGGAGCGGCATGGGCTTGGAGGGCCGAAGGGCCTGTTCCTGTGCTGTATTGTTCTTTGTTCTTTGTACTTGATCTGAAACTGACCAATGAGCCTGGACAGTTGTCAGATCGCTCAGTGGGAGAGCATCTTGGGGATCGCGATCATAACTCTATCTCCTTTCTGCTTGCATTGGAAAAGGAGAGGATCAGGCAAGCTAGGAAAGCGTTTATATGGAGTAAGGGGAAGTATGAAGACATAAGGCAGCAAATTAGAGGAGTAAATTGGAAGGAGGTGTTCTCGGGGAAATCTACTGAAGCGAGTGGCAGTTTTTCAAGGAATGTCTGTCTAGGGTTCTACAGGACAATTTTCCCAGCAGACAGGGACGAGTTGGTAGGTTAAAGGAACCGTGGTGCACGAAAGCTGTGTGAGACCTAGTCGAGAAGAAAAGGAAAGCGTACAAAAGGTTCAGAGTGCTTGGCGAAGATAGGGATCTAGCTGAGTATACGGCTTGTAGGAAGGGACTTAAGAAGGAAATTAGGAGAGCTAGAAGGGGTCACGAGAAGGCCTTGGCAAGTAGAATTAAGGAAAACCCTAAGGTGTTCTATAAATATGTGAAGAGTAAAAGGATGAGATGTGATGGAATAGGGCCTATAAAATTTGAAGGCGATAAAATCAGTACAGAAGCAGTAAAAATGGCAGACTTGCTTAATGAGTATTTTGCCTCGGTTTTCACAGAGGAGAAGGACATGGGTGGATGTACTGTGGGCTTGCGGTGGACTGAAATGATTGAGTATGTGGACTTTAACAAAGAGGTTGTGCTGGAATCTTTGAATGGGATCAAGATAGGTAAGTCGATGGGTCCGGATAGGATGTACCCCAGGCTATTGTGGCAGACGAGGGAAGAGCCTCTGGCGATGATCTTTGCGTCGTCGATGGAGACGGGAGAAGTGTCGGAGGATTGGAGGATTGCGGATGTGGTTCCTATTTTCAAGAAGGGGAATAGGGATAGTCCAGGAAATTACCGACCGGTGAGTCTAACCTCAGTGGCTGGTAAGCTGATGGAGAAGATCCTGAGGGACAAGATTTATGAGCATTTAGAGAGGTTTAGTATGCTCAAGAATTCTCAGTGTGGCTTTGTCAAAGGCAGATAGTGCCTTACGAGCCTGGTGGAGTTCTTCGAAAATGTGACTAAACACATTGACGAAGGGAAAGCGGTAGATGTGGTTTATATGGATTTTAGCAAGGCGTTTGATAAGGTTCCCCATGCAAGGCTTCTAGAAAAAGTGAGAGGGCATGAGATCCAAGGGGCTGCTGCCCGGTGGATCCAGAACTGGCTTGCCCAAAGGAGGCAGAGAGTGTGTAAAAATGGGTCTTTTTCTAATTGGAGGTCGGTCACCAGTGGTGTGCCCCAGGGATCTCCCAGGGATCTGTTCTGGGACCCTTGCTGTTTGTCATTTTCATAAATGACCTGGATGAGGAAGTGGAGGGATGGGTTGGTAAGTTTGCCGACGACACGAAGGTTGGTGGGGTTGTGAATAGTCTGGAGGGATGTCAGAAGTTACAGAGGGACATAGATAGGATGCAAGACTAGGCGGACAAGTGGCAGATGGACTTCAACCCAGAAAAATGCGTAGTGGTCCATTTTGGCAGGTCGAATGGGATGAAGGAGTACAATATAAAGGAAAATACTCTTAGTACAGTAGACAATCAGAAGGACCTTGGGGTCCGGGTCCATAGGACTCTAAAATCAGCCCCGCAGGTGGAGGAGGTGGTTAAGAAGGCGTGTGGTGTGCTGGCCTTTATCAATCGAGGGACTGAGTTTAGGAGTCCGGGGATAATGATGCAGCTATATAAGACCCTTGTCAGACCCCACTTGGAGTACTGTGCTCAGTTCTGGTCGCCTCATTACAGGAAGGATGTGGAAAAGATTGAAAGGGTGCAGAGGCGATTTACAAGGATGTTGCGTGGATTGCGTGGCATGCCTTATGAGGATAGACTGAGGGAGCTCGGTCTGTTCTCCTTGGAGAGACGTAGGATGAGACGGGACCAAATAGAGGTATATGAGATGTTGAGAGGCATAGATCGTGTGTACTCTCAGAGGCTTTTTCCCAGGGTGGAAATGGCTGCTACGAGAGGACACATGTTTAAGCTGCTGGGGGATAGGTTCAGGGGAAATGTTAGGGGGAAGTTTTTCACACAGAGGGTGGTGGGCGAGTGGAATCGGCTGCCGTTAGTGGTGGTGGAGGCAAACTCATTAGGGTATTTCAAGAGAGTCCTGGATGAGTCCATGGGACTTAATAGGATGGAGGGTTATGGGTCGGCCTAAAAGGTAGGGATATGTTCGGCACAGCTTGTGGGGACGAAGGGCCTGTTTTGTGCTGTAGTTTTCTATGTTTCTCTGTTTCTAAGTAGCATTGTGATTAAAGTAAAATTCTACTGGAATGCTGTTCAAATACACACAAGGACATTCATTATCAGAAAAAAAAGAACATAATTTAGTCACTCGCAAAAATGTATACAACTAGATTTTGTGGCTGGGAAAACCTTTGGCGATCGTCGAGGTGTGGGATGGAAGGGAATTTGGCCGAATGGAAAAGTAACTGGCGATCTCATAGAAGACAGAGGGTGGTGGTGGATGGAAATCTTTCAGACTGGAGACCAGTTACCAGCGGTGTACCACAGGAATCAGTGGTGGGTCATCTGCTATTTGTGATTTTTATCAATGACTTGGAGGAGGGGGCTGAAGGGTGGGTCAGTAACTTTGCTGATGACACCAAGATTGCTGGACTAGTGGATGAGGTGGAGGGCTGTTGTAGACTGCAAAGAGACATTGATAGGACACAGAGCTGGGCCGAAAAATGGCAGATGGGGTTTAACCCGGATAAGTGTGAGGTGATTCATTTTGGTAGGACAAATTTGAATGCGGATTACAGCGTCAACGGCAGGGTTCTGAGGAATGTGGAGGAACAGAGAGATCTTGGACTTCATATCCACTGATCTCTAAAGGTTGCCACTCAAGTGGACAGAGCCGTGAAGAAGGCCTATAGTGTGTTAGCGTTTATCAACAGGTGGTTGGAGTTTAAGAGCCATGGGGTTATGCTGCAACTTCACAGGACCATTGTGAGACCACATTTGGAATATTGTGTGCAGTTCAGGTCGCCTCACTATGGGAAGGATGTGGAAGCATTGGAGGGAGTGCAGAGGAGATTCACCAGGATGCTGCCTCGTTTGGAGGGTAGGTCTTATGAGGAAAGGTTGAGGGAGCGAGGGCTTTTCTCTTTGGAGTGGAGGCGGATGAGGGGCGACTTAATAGAGGTTTATAAGATGATGAGGAGGATAGATAGAGTGGACGTTCAGAGACTATTTCCTCGGCTGGATGTAACTGTTACTCTGTGGCATAACTATAAGGTAAATAGTGGGATATAGGAGGGATGTCCGAGGTCGGCTTTTACGCAGAGAGTGGTTGGGGTGTGGAATGGACTGCCTGCTGCGATAGTGTAGTCGGACACTTGGAACTTTCAAGCGGTTATTGGATCGGCACATGGAGCACACCAGGATGATAGCGAGTGGGATAGCTTGATCTTGGTTTCAGATAAAGTTCGGAACAACATCGCGGGCCGAAGGGCCTGTTCTGTGCTGTACTGTTCTCTGTTCTATGTTCTATGTCTTTCTATTCCGCTGCCTGCAAGTTATTTCTGATTCAGTTCGATAGATGGAGCGGTCTATTAAGTGATATTCAAAGCTGGAGAGAGCTGCTCTGTCCCTCTCTAGGCTTTGAGAGGTGGCAGCCCTTCAGTTGAACTGCAGGCAGGCAGTTGATCTCCTGTTTTTCATAACTGTGATGACCTCTGAATTTTCCTGCACCAGGATTGATCTGATCTTGTCCACAACAATAAATTAACATTTGATAGCTTCCTGATAGTTGGGTGCCTTCTTTGAACTGATAGGCTGAACTCAAAATTCAAGAACCTGCAAAGCCTGTTACCATGGCGATCCTGATGCTTGTTCTTTGCTACCATCCTTGCAGTCTGTGTACTCTGTCTGTACCTGCATTTGAAGCCTCCAAGCATTGACACAAGTCCAACTTTAAAGGGAAACAAAACCAGCTTTTAAAGGGACCACACTTCACAAACTCAGCTTCCCAACACCAGACATAGAGCGAGAGCTCCGACAATCACCACCATAGCAAACTGTATCCAAATAGAACCCTGTGCATTTCATTTCACCCTCACATTTATCTCTCTGCTTCAGACACATTTTTTATTCCACAATTACACCCGCTTCCAGTTAAATAACTTTCATTCCAGGCCATCAAGAATTATTTACAG
Organism: Mustelus asterias; assembly: GCF_964213995.1. Taxonomy (NCBI): domain Eukaryota; kingdom Metazoa; phylum Chordata; class Chondrichthyes; order Carcharhiniformes; family Triakidae; genus Mustelus; species Mustelus asterias. The sequence continues at coordinate 33,170 of NW_027592172.1, forward strand.
TGATGAGATTAATTGTTAATCTGACCTCACTGCTGTTAATTTAGAGATTTCTGATGCAACTTGTGCACAGGAAGGTCCAAAGCACAGAGGCAGTTTCAAAATTCAGTTCAGAGTTTATGATAATTGTTTTCTGTGTGTGTGTGCTTCTTGTTTTAATGTACAAACTGAGGCTGCAAAATTGGTCGCACAGTAAGAACCCACAGAGAGCATTGTGATATTGGCTGAATGTCCCCTCAGTCCTCTGCAGAAAGTGATCATGAACTCCCTCAGTCCCATTTTTCAAGTTGAAGCTTTTTTATATTCAAGGCCGTGTAATCTTCTTTGCAGTCAGTGAGGGATTTTCAAACAGGATGATCATTGTTTCAAGGCAGGCAGATGGCCCAGGACAGTGCATGCACAGCAAGATCCCACAGCAGCTACGCTGTGAAACTAATCAAATGAGACACAGACCTTAGCCTGCCTCCATCCTCACACCTGCTGTGAGCCCCTTCTCCCAAAGCACCCAACAAAAATCGCCACACCCCTTCCACTCTGTGTGTGTGCATTGTCCCAAGTCTGGAGAATTCCCTTCACTTCCCTGGAAAGATGAAACTCTCTCTTAACACTGAGACATCCTTTAAAGTAAGTTCTGCAGCAAGATCGCAGAAGGTGCAGTTAGCAGTGTGGAGTGTGTTTTACACCGTTTAATGGAATGTAACCCTGAAAAGTGTGAGCTGATACACTTTGGAAGGAGTAATTTGACAAGGAAGTACTCAATGAATGTTCGGACTATAGGAAGATCTATGGTAGAATGTGACCTTGGCGTATTTGACCACAGATCTTTGAAAGCAGAAGGGCATGTTAGTACGGTGGTGAAAATGGCACATGGGACTCTTGCCTTTATCATTTGAGGCATAGATTACAAAAGCAGGGAAGTAATGTTGGAATTGTCTCGATCTTTGATGAGCCCCCAGCTGGAGTACTGTGTGCACTTCTGGTCGCCACATTATAGGAAGGATGTGTTTGTGCTGGATGGGGGCACAGAGGAGATTCACCAAATGCTGCCTTGGATGGAAGATCAACGTTATGAAAAGAGGTTGCGTGGGCTTGGGTTATTAACGTTTTAGCAGAGAAGACGAGGGCGATCTGATCGAGGTAGACAAGATTATGAGGGCCATGGACAGAGTGGATAAGGAGCAACTGTTCCCCATATCTGAAGGGTCAGTCACGAGGGGACATAGGTTCACGGTGGGGGTAAGGAGGTTTGTGGGGGGGGGGGGGGGGTGTGAGAAAATATTTTTCTACCTCGAGGGTGTTGAGGGTCTGGAATGCGCTGCCTGGGAGGCTGGTGGAGGTGGGTTGCCTGACATCCTTTAAAAGGTATCTGGATGAGCACTTGGCACAACATAACATTCAGGGCTATGGGCCAAGTGCTGACAGATGGGGTTAGGTGGGATTTCAGGTATTTCTAATGTGACAGTGCAGACTCGATGGGCTGAAGGGCCTCTTCTGCTCTGTATGATTCTATTATTCTATAACCTCTCATTCTTGGTTCTCCTCATTCTCTCTCACTCTTTCCTTCCCTCCATTTCTTCCAATCAGACAGAAACATTGAAATGGAGAGAGAAAGAGTTCCACAGAGAGAATCTTCTAAACCTGAATTAAAATGTCAGCCCTGCCCCATCCTGCCCACCCCCTGTCCCCTCTCAGTCTCTAGATGCCGCTCAACTCCCTCTTTTAGTTTGGGAAGCGGCTGCTGATTCCTTCAGGACACTTTTTAAATCCTCCCAGACTATCTGACAGGGTTTGAGTGGAACTGCAGCTAGTGACCACGCACTGGAGACTCTCACATCCTGTCTCTCTTTCTCAAATGCTGGCCCTCCATCACCACCTCTGCTTTGACCTTCCACTCCCCTCGGGCCTCCCTCTGTCTCTGCTCCACTCCCTCCTTCTCTTTTCTCCTCCTGCCACTATCTCTCTCTCTCATTGTAAAGATGGATGTTCTTATCTAGGGTCAGGTCTTTGCAGCCACACTCACCACCTCTTACTCCATCCCTCCTTCTAACTTCCTATTTCTGTCCATATCTCTGCTTCTTTCCCTCTCTTTCATGTGCACTGTGTTGAAAGGAGCGATGCAATATTTCTGAGCCACAACGCCAATAACCACAAATCATATTGCTGTGAGGGGGTGGGAAGAACCACCTTTTCTGGGGGTCTCCAGTTAGGAGTCAGTGCCCAGCTTCCTGTCTCTGGAGAATAGCCTCAGTCAGAGCCCTGAGATTCCTTATTTACACAAATCAATCAATAGATCGATTAATTTATTGATAAATAACTGCTCGGAGGCTCATTTCAAAAAGTCTACCAAAGGAATGGACACAGCTTGTCCCCAGTTTAAAGAGGGGAGTTTATCTCTTTCTGTCACTGAGGGGATATGTATCCAAACTCAGAATTCACATGGAGCTGGGTGGAGGATTACACCAAGCGCCAGGCTGGGGGAATGACATGTACCTCCCCCGCCTCCACCGCCCACTTTGTCCTCTCTGGGTATGGTCACTGTGCTGCCCATGGGATCATGCTGTGCTCAAAATCCCCACAAAGAAAGCTGGAAAGGGAGAGGGAGAGATTCTGGAGGGAGGTGAACAGGAATGGGGAGAAAGCGAGATGGAGAGAGCAATACTGGGGTGAGATACAGAGATATGGGGAGAAACAGCAGGACAGAGAGAACAATTGGAGAGCGATAAGGAGATATGGGGTAATGTTAGAATGTGAATGAAGAATGGAAACGCACTGGATAAGAGAGAAACCCAGACAGAGGGGAATAAAGCTGGTCGGAGAGAAGGAGAGTTTTGGAAGAGATAGATAGGGAAGCAAAGGAGAAGGCAAAGAGATAGGGAGAGCAGAAAGGAAAAAAGAGACAGACAGAGGATATAATCTGTAAATTAGAAGCAGAAAAGCTGCGGAGGAGAGTCGGAATGGAGAGGAAATTTGGAGAGGAGAAGTTAAAGAGAAAAATCCTGAATTGACTTCCAACTCCACCAGCTGTCCAGTCCTGAGACGTGTTCAATCCGGGGTGGGCTCTGATAATTGGGTGCAGGAAGGGAATGCAGATTCTATCTCTGTCCACTTTGGGTCTAATTGGGAAACCCGTCCAGTCTGAATTAATCCTGTAAAACAGATCAGATGAGAAATGCAATCTCTCTGAAATATTTGAATGATCAGAATTTGCAGATTTGCTCCATCAAAGTGAGAGATGTGTAATTCACAGCTTTTTGTCCCCCAGTCCCTACTTAACCAGCGGGGTTACATTGGCTACTTTCCAATCTGCAATGTTAATCTCTAACACAACTCCTCCAACAACACCGCCACCCCGGGAACCCCATTGGATTGATGCTGAAATCCTCTCCTTACTGTGGCTTCACACATGGGGAATGTTCACTCACTCATTTCCCGCCTCTTGTCCCTTTTTCACTGACAGTTAATTTAGTGGGAATTGTGATCCTGAGTCGGGGAAAGTGTGGCCTCTCCACCTGCACCACTCGCTACCTGGTCGCCATGGCAGCGGCGGATCTGCTCTTCATCATCTTTAACCCCATTCTCAGCAGGATAAATGGTTATTATTTCCCGCTGAGTTTCCTGGACCTCACCTCTGTGTGTCGTGTTCACTCTGTCCTGCTGTCTGCAGCCACAGACTGTTCAGTCTGGTTCACCATCACTTTCTCCTTTGATCGATTTGTGGCCATTCGCTGCCAGAAACTGAAAACTAAATATTGCACCGGGAAAACTGCGGCTGTGGTTCTGGCAACAACCGGCCTCCTGCTCTCTGTGAAAAACATCCCCCTGTACTTTACACAGGAACCTGGGTGGATAATGGACAATGTCCAGTGGGGCTGTGTGACAAAGACAAGCTATTGGACTGATCCCGGCTGGGGTGGATTTCCTGGTTTGATCGGGTTTTAACCCCATTGCTCCCATTCGGTTTAATCCTGGTGATTAACGCTCTGACAGTCAGACACATTTTGGTGACCAGTCGAGTCCGGAAGGGACTGAGGGCTCAGAGTCAGGGAGAGAATCGCAGAGACCCCGAGATGGAGAGCAGAAGGAAGTCAATGATTTTACTTTTCAGCATTTCCGGGGCTTTCATTCTCCTCTGGGCCGTGTCTGTTATATATTTTATCTATTTGAAAGTGAAAGGATTAATTTACCTCACTCTTCCTGAATACACATTTGAACGAGTCGGATTTATGCTGCGGGATGTAAATTGCTGCACAAACACATTTATTTACGCGGTGACTCAATCCAAGTTCAGGGAGCAGATCAGGATCGCGGTGAAATATCCGCTCACATCAATTATTCAATTAATGAAGAAACAAAACTGACTGACAGCCAATCACAGAGCGGGATCACTAAATCACCGCCTCAGCCAATCACAGAGCGGGGTCACTAAATCACCGCCTCAGCCAATCACAGAGCGGGATCACTAAATCACCGCCTCAGCCAATCACAGAGCGGGATCACTAAATCACCGCCTCAGCCAATCACAGAGCGGGATCACTAAATCACCGCCTCAGCCAATCACAGAGCGGGATCACTAAATCACCGCCTCAGCCAATCACAGAGCGGGATCACTAAATCACCGTATCAGCCAATCACAGAGCGGGATCACTAAATCACCACCTCAGCCAATCACAGAGCGGGGTCACTAAATCACCACCTCAGCCAATCACAGAGCGGGATCACTAAATCACCACCTCAGGCAATCACAGAGCGGGATCACGAAATCACTGCCTCAGCCAATCAGAGACTGGATTGCTAAATGATCGCCTCAGCCAATCAGAGGCCAGCTCGACTACTGCCCGAATCAGCCAATCAGAATTGCCGCTCACTTCCTGACAGCCAAGTCCACCAATGACTGGTCTCTGCACTTTGACTGACAGCGGATGAGCCAATCAGAGGCTGAGCTTTCTGACTGACAGCAGTGTCAGCCAATCAGAACACCAACAGCTAACGGCCCCGCCCCCAGAGCAAATCCGGGAGTGACAGACACTTCAACCAATCAGGAAGCTGGTGTCAGTGTGTGAGGGTCAGTGTCCATGTGTGTGTCACTGTGTGTGTGTCAGTGTGTGTCACTGTGGTGTGTCAGTGTGTGTCACTGTGGTGTGTGTGTCAGTGTGTGTCACTGTGTGTGTGTCAGTGTGTGTCACTGTGGTGTGTGTGTCAGTGTGTGTCACTGTGTGTGTGTCAGTGTGTGTCACTGTGGTGTGTCAGTGTGTGTCACTGTGTGTGTGTGTGGGTCAGTGTGTATCACTGTGTGTGTGTCAGTGTGTGTCACTGTGGTGTGTCAGTGTGTGTCACTGTGTGTGTGTGGGGGTCAGTGTGTATCACTGTGTGTGTGTCAGTGTGTGTCACTGTGTGTGTGTGTCAGTGTGTATCACTGTGTGTGTGTCAGTGTGTGTCACTGTGTGGGTGTGTGTGTGACAGTGTGTGTCACTGTGAGTGTGTCAGTGTGTGTCACTGTGTGTGTCAGTGTGTGTCACTGTGTGTGTGTGTGGGTCAGTGTGTATCACTGTGTGTGTGTCAGTGTGTGTCACTGTGTGTGTGTGTCAGTGTGTATCACTGTGTGTGTCAGTGTGTGTCACTGTGTGTGTGTGTGTGACAGTGTGTGTCACTGTGAGTGTGTCAGTGTGTGTCACTGTGTGTGTGTGTCAGTGTGTATCACTGTGTGTGTGTCACTGTGTGTGTGTGTGAGAGTCAGTGTGTGTCACTGTGTGTGTCAGTGTGTGTCACTGTGTGTGTGTGTCAGTGTGTATCACTGTGTGTGTGTCAGTGTGTGTCACTGTGTGTGTGTGTGTCAGTGTGTCTCACTGTGTGTGTGCGTGTCAGTGTGTGTCACTGTGTGTGTGTCAGTGTGCTTCACTGTGTGTGTGCATGTCAGTGTGTGTCACTGTGTGTGTGTCAGTGTGTCTCACTGTGTGTGTGCATGTCAGTGTGTGTCACTGTGTGTGTGTGTGTGTGTGCGTCAGTGTGTATCATAGTGTGTGTGTGTGTGTCAGTGTGTATCACTGTGTGTTTTTGTCAGTGTGTGTCACTGTGTGTGTGTGTATCAGTGTGTGAGGGTCAGTGCCGATGTTCTTGTCAGTGTGTGTCACTGTGTGTGTGAGTGTGTGTGTCAGTGTGCATCACTGTGTGTGTGTGTGGGTCAGTGTGTATCAGTGTGTGTGTGTGTCAGTGTGTACCACTGTCTGTGTGTCACTGTGTGTGTGTCACTGTGTGTGTGTCAATGTGTAACACTGGGTGTGTGTGTGTCAGTATGTATCACTGTGTGTGTGTGTCAGCGTGTATCACTGTGTGTGTGTGTGTGTGTCAGCGTGTATCACTGTGTGTGTGTGTCAGTGTGTATCACTGTCTGTGTGTCACTGTGTGTGTCAATGTGTAACACTGGGTGTGTTTGTGTCAGTGTGTATCACTGTGTGTGTGTGTGTCAGTGTGTATCACTGTGTGTGCGTGTCAGTGTGTATCACGGTGTGTGTGTGTGTGTGTGTGTGTCAGTGTGTATCACTGTGTGTGTGTCAGTGTGTATCACTGTGTGTGTGTGTCAGTGTGTATCACTGTGTGTGTGTGTCAGTGTGTATCACTGTGTGTGTGTGTGTCAGTATGTATCACTGTGTGTGTGTGTCAGTGTGTATCACTGTGTGTGTGTGTCAGTGTGTATCACTGTGTGTGGTTGTCAGTGCGTGTCATTGTGTGTGTGTCAGTGTGTATCACTGCGTGTGTGAGCGACAGTGTCACTGTGTGTGAGTGTGTGTGTCAGTGGGTATCACTGCGTGTGTGAGCGACAGTGTCACTGTGTGTGAGTGTGTGTGTCAGTGTGCATCACTGTGTGTGTGTCACTGTGTGTGAGTGAGAGTCAGTGTGTGTCACTGTATGTGTGTCAATGTGTATCACTGTGTGTGTGTGTATGTCAGTGTGTATCACTGTGTGTGTGTCAGTGTGTCTCACTGTATGTGTGCGTGTCAGTGTGTCTCACTGTGTGTGCATGTCAGTGTGTGTCACTGTGTGTGTGTGTGTGCGTCAGTGTGTATCACAGTGTGTGTGTGTGTGTGTGTCAGTGTGTATCACTGTGTGTTTTTGTCAGTGTGTATCACTGTGTGTGTATCAGTGTGAGTGAGGGTCAGTGCCGATTTTCGTGTCAGTGTGTATCACTGTGTGTGTGAGTGTGTGTGTCAGTGTGCATCACTGTCTGTGTGTCACTGTGTGTGTGTCACTGTGTGTGTGTAAATGTGTAACACTGGGTGTGTGTGTGTCAGTGTGTATCACTGTGTGTGTGTGTGTCAGCGTGTATCACTGTGTGTATGTGCGTCAGTGTGTATCACTGTCTGTGTGTCACTGTGTGTGTGTGTGTGTGTCAATGTGTAACACTGGGTGTGTTTGTGTCAGTGTGTATCACTGTGTGTGTGTGTCAGTGTGTATCACTGTTTGTGTGCGTCAGTGCGTGTCATTGTGTGTGTCAGTGTGTATCACTGCGTGTGTGAGCGACAGTGTCACTGTGTGTGAGTGTGTGTGCCAGTGTGCATCACTGTGTGTGTCTGTCAGTGTGTATCACTGTGTGTGTGTGTGTGTGAGTCAGTATGTGTCACTGTGTGTGTGTCAGTGTGTATCACTGACTGTGATTGTCAGTGTGTATCACTGTGTGTGTGTGTGGGTCAGTGTGTGTCAATGTGTGTGTGTGGGTCAGTGTGTATCACTGTGTGTGTGTGTCAGTGTGTGTCACTGCGTGTGTGTGTCAGTGTGTCTCACTGTATGTGTGCGTGTCAGTGTGTGTCACTGTGTGTGTGTGTCAATGTGTCTCACTGTGTGTGTGCGCGTCAATGTGTGTCACTGTGTGTGTGTCAGTGTGTCTCACTGTGTGTGTGCGTGTCAGTGTGTGTCACTGTGTGTGTCAGTGTGTATCACTGTGTGTGTGTGTGTGTCAGTGTGTATCACTGTGTGTGTGTGTGTGTGTGTGTGTGTGTGTGTCAGTGTGTATCACTGTGTGTTTTTGTCAGTGTGTATCACTGTGTGTGTGTGTATCAGTGTGTGTGAGGCTCAGTGCCGATGTGTGTGTCAGTGTGTGTCACTGTGAGTGTGTGTGTCAGTGTGCATCACTGTGTGTGTGTGTATGGGTCAGTGTGTATCACTGTGTGTGTGTGTCAGTGTGATTCACTGTCTGTGTGTCACTGTGTGTGTGTGTGTCAATGTGTATAACTGGGTGTGTGTGTGTCAGTGTGTATCACTGTGTGTGTGTGCCACTTCGTGTCATTGTGTGTGTGTCAGTGTGTATCACTGTGTGTGTGTGTGTCAGTGATTATCAATGTGTGTGTGTGTGGGTCAGTGTTTATCACTGTGTGTGTGTGGGTCAGTGTGTATCACTGTGTGTGTGTCAGTGTGTGTCACTGTGTGTGTGTGTCAGTGTGTCTCACTGTGTGTGTGCGTGTCAGTGTGGCACTGTGTGTGTGTCAGTGTGTCTCACTGTGTGTGTGCGTGTCAGTGTGTCACTGTGTGTGTGTCAGTGTGTCTCACTGTGTGTGTGCGTGTCAGTGTGTGTCACTGTGTGTGTGTGTGTGTGTCAGTGTGTATCACTGTGTGTGTGTGCGTGTGTGTCAGTGTGTATCACTGTGTGTTTTTGTCAGTGTGTGTCACTGTGTGTGTGTGTATCAGTGTGTGTGAGGGTCATTGCCGATGTGTGTGTCAGTGTGTGTCACTGTGTGTGTGAGTGTGTGTGTCAGTGTGCATCAATGTGTGTGTGTGTGGGTCAGTGTGTATCACTGTGTGTGTGTGTCAGTGTGTACCACTGTCTGTGTGTCACTGTGCGTGTGTCACTGTGTGTGTGTGTCAGTGTGTATCACTGTCTGTGTGTCACTGTGTGTGTGTGTGTCAATGTGTATCACTGGGTGTGTGTGTGTGTGTCAGTGTGTATCACTGTGTGTGTGTGTGTGTCAGTGTGTATCACTGTGTGTGTGTGTCAGTGCGTGTCATTGTGTGAGTGTCAGTGTGTATCACTGTGCGTGTGTCAGCGTGTATCACTGCGTGTGTGAGCGACAGTGTCACTGTGTGTGAGTGTGTGTGTCAGTGTGCATCACTGTGTGTGTGTGTGTGTGTGTGGCTCAGTGCGTATCACTGTGTGTGTGGGTCAGTTTCTGTCACTGTGTGTGTCAGTATGTATCACTGTGTGTGTGTGTGTCAGTGCGTATCACTGTGCGTGTCAGTGTGTATCACTGTGTGCGTGTGTCAGTGTGTATCACTGTGTGTGTGTGTCAGTGTGTCAGTGTGTGTCACTGCGTGTGTGTGTTTGTGTGTGTGTGTCTCAGTGTGTATCACTGTGTGTGTGTGTGTGTGTGTGTGCCAGTGTGTATCACTGTGTGTGTGGGTCAGTGTGTGTCACTGTGTGCGTGTCAGTGTGTATCACTGTGTGTGTGTGTGGGTCAGTGTGTGTCACTGTGTGTATGTGTCAGTGTGTATCACTGTGTGTGTGTGTGTGTGTCAGTGTGTATCACTGTGTGTGTATGTGTCAGTGTGTATCACTGTGTGTGTGTGTCAGTGTGTATCACTGTGTGTGTGTGTGTGTGTCGGTGTGTATCACTGTGTGTGTGTGGGTCAGTGTGTATCACTGTGTGTGTATGTGTCAGTGTGTATCACTGTGTGTGCGTGTCAGTGTGTATCACTGTATGTGTGTGTGTCAGCGTGTATCACTGTGTGTGTGTGTCAGTGTATGTCACTGTGTGTGTATGTGTCAGTGTGTATCACTGTGTCTATGTGGGTCAGTGTGTAACACTGTGTGCGTGTCAACATGTGTGTGTGGGTCAGTTTGTGTCACTCTGTTTCTGTGGGTCAGTGTGCATCACTGTGTGTGTGTGTGCGTGTGTGTATCACTGTATCACTGTGTGTGTTTAGGTGTGCAACAGTGTGTGTGTGTTGTTCAGTGTGTATCACTGTGTGTGTGTGTGTGTCACTGTGTATCACTGTGTGTCAGTGTGCATCACTGTGTGTGTGTGTGTGCGTCAGTGTGTATCACCGTGTGTGTGTGTGTCAGTGTGTATCACTGAGTGTGTGTGGGTCAGTGTGTATCACTGTGTGTGTGTGTGTGACAGTGTGTATCACTGTGTGTCAGTGTGTATCACTGTGTGTGTGAGTGTGTGGGTCAGTGTGCATCACTGTGTGTGTGTATGTGTCAGTGTGTATCCCTGTGTGTGTGGGGGTCAGTGTGTATCACTGTGTGTGTGTGGGTCAGTGTGTATCACTGTGTGTCAATGTGCATCACTGTGTGTGTCAGTGTGTATCACTGTGTGAGGGGGGTCAGTGTGTATCACTGTGGGTGTGTGGGTCAGTGAGTATCACTGTGTGAGGGGGGTCAGTGTGTATCACTGTGGGTGTGTGGGTCAGTGTGTATCACTGTGGGTGTGTGGGTCAGTGTGTATCACTGTGTTTGTGTGGGTCAGTGTGTGTCACTGTGTGTGTGTGGGTCAGTGTATGTCACTGTGTGTTTGTGTGGGTCCGTGTGCATCACAGTTTGTGTGTGTGTGGGTGTGTATCAGTGTGTGTTTGTGTGTGTCAGTGTGTTTCACTGTGTGTGTGTTTGGTCAGTGTGTATCACTGTGTGCGGGGGACAGTGTGTATCACTGTGTGTGTTTGTGTCAGTGTGTGTCACTGTGTGTGCGTGTGTCAGTGAGTATCACTGTGTGCGTGTGTTTCACTGTGTGCCACTGTGTGTGTGTGTGTGTGTCAGTGTGTATCACTGTGTGTGTGTGGGTCAGTGTGGATCACTGTGTGTGTGTGTGTGTCAGTGTGTATCACTGTGTGTGTGTCAGTGTGTGTCAATGTGTGTGTGTGGGTCTGTGTGTATCAGTGTGTGTGTGGGGGTCAGCGTGTATCACTGTGTGTATGTGCGTCAGTGTGTATCACTGTCTGTGTGTCACTGTGTGTGTGTGTGTGTGTGTGTCAATGTGTAACACTGGGTGTGTTTGTGTCAGTGTGTATCACTGTGTGTGTGTGTCAGTGTGTATCACTGTTTGTGTGCGTCAGTGCGTGTCATTGTGTGTGTCAGTGTGTATCACTGCGTGTGTGAGCGACAGTGTCACTGTGTGTGAGTGTGTGTGCCAGTGTGCATCACTGTGTGTGTCTGTCAGTGTGTATCACTGTGTGTGTGTGTGTGTGAGTCAGTATGTGTCACTGTGTGTGTGTCAGTGTGTATCACTGACTGTGATTGTCGGTGTGTATCACTGTGTGTGTGTGTGGGTCAGTGTGTGTCAATGTGTGTGTGTGGGTCAGTGTGTATCACTGTGTGTGTGTGTCAGTGTGTGTCACTGCGTGTGTGTGTCAGTGTGTCTCACTGTATGTGTGCGTGTCAGTGTGTGTCACTGTGTGTGTGTGTCAATGTGTCTCACTGTGTGTGTGCGCGTCAATGTGTGTCACTGTGTGTGTGTCAGTGTGTCTCACTGTGTGTGTGCGTGTCAGTGTGTGTCACTGTGTGTGTCAGTGTGTATCACTGTGTGTGTGTGTGTGTCAGTGTGTATCACTGTGTGTGTGTGTGTGTGTGTGTGTGTGTGTGTCAGTGTGTATCACTGTGTGTTTTTGTCAGTGTGTATCACTGTGTGTGTGTGTATCAGTGTGTGTGAGGCTCAGTGCCGATGTGTGTGTCAGTGTGTGTCACTGTGAGTGTGTGTGTCAGTGTGCATCACTGTGTGTGTGTGTATGGGTCAGTGTGTATCACTGTGTGTGTGTGTCAGTGTGATTCACTGTCTGTGTGTCACTGTGTGTGTGTGTGTCAATGTGTATAACTGGGTGTGTGTGTGTCAGTGTGTATCACTGTGTGTGTGTGCCACTTCGTGTCATTGTGTGTGTGTCAGTGTGTATCACTGTGTGTGTGTGTGTCAGTGATTATCAATGTGTGTGTGTGTGGGTCAGTGTTTATCACTGTGTGTGTGTGGGTCAGTGTGTATCACTGTGTGTGTGTCAGTGTGTGTCACTGTGTGTGTGTGTCAGTGTGTCTCACTGTGTGTGTGCGTGTCAGTGTGGCACTGTGTGTGTGTCAGTGTGTCTCACTGTGTGTGTGCGTGTCAGTGTGTCACTGTGTGTGTGTCAGTGTGTCTCACTGTGTGTGTGCGTGTCAGTGTGTGTCACTGTGTGTGTGTGTGTGTGTCAGTGTGTATCACTGTGTGTGTGTGCGTGTGTGTCAGTGTGTATCACTGTGTGTTTTTGTCAGTGTGTGTCACTGTGTGTGTGTGTATCAGTGTGTGTGAGGGTCATTGCCGATGTGTGTGTCAGTGTGTGTCACTGTGTGTGTGAGTGTGTGTGTCAGTGTGCATCAATGTGTGTGTGTGTGGGTCAGTGTGTATCACTGTGTGTGTGTGTCAGTGTGTACCACTGTCTGTGTGTCACTGTGCGTGTGTCACTGTGTGTGTGTGTCAGTGTGTATCACTGTCTGTGTGTCACTGTGTGTGTGTGTGTCAATGTGTATCACTGGGTGTGTGTGTGTGTGTCAGTGTGTATCACTGTGTGTGTGTGTGTGTCAGTGTGTATCACTGTGTGTGTGTGTCAGTGCGTGTCATTGTGTGAGTGTCAGTGTGTATCACTGTGCGTGTGTCAGCGTGTATCACTGCGTGTGTGAGCGACAGTGTCACTGTGTGTGAGTGTGTGTGTCAGTGTGCATCACTGTGTGTGTGTGTGTGTGTGTGGCTCAGTGCGTATCACTGTGTGTGTGGGTCAGTTTCTGTCACTGTGTGTGTCAGTATGTATCACTGTGTGTGTGTGTGTCAGTGCGTATCACTGTGCGTGTCAGTGTGTATCACTGTGTGCGTGTGTCAGTGTGTATCACTGTGTGTGTGTGTCAGTGTGTCAGTGTGTGTCACTGCGTGTGTGTGTTTGTGTGTGTGTGTCTCAGTGTGTATCACTGTGTGTGTGTGTGTGTGTGTGTGTGTGTCAGTGTGTATCACTGTGTGTGTGGGTCAGTGTGTGTCACTGTGTGCGTGTCAGTGTGTATCACTGTGTGTGTGTGTGGGTCAGTGTGTGTCACTGTGTGTATGTGTCAGTGTGTATCACTGTGTGTGTGTGTGTGTGTCAGTGTGTATCACTGTGTGTGTATGTGTCAGTGTGTATCACTGTGTGTGTGTGTCAGTGTGTATCACTGTGTGTGTGTGTGTGTGTCGGTGTGTATCACTGTGTGTGTGTGGGTCAGTGTGTATCACTGTGTGTGTATGTGTCAGTGTGTATCACTGTGTGTGCGTGTCAGTGTGTATCACTGTATGTGTGTGTGTCAGCGTGTATCACTGTGTGTGTGTGTCAGTGTATGTCACTGTGTGTGTATGTGTCAGTGTGTATCACTGTGTCTATGTGGGTCAGTGTGTAACACTGTGTGCGTGTCAACATGTGTGTGTGGGTCAGTTTGTGTCACTGTGTTTCTGTGGGTCAGTGTGCATCACTGTGTGTGTGTGTGCGTGTGTGTATCACTGTATCACTGTGTGTGTTTAGGTGTGCAACAGTGTGTGTGTGTTGTTCAGTGTGTATCACTGTGTGTGTGTGTGTGTCACTGTGTATCACTGTGTGTCAGTGTGCATCACTGTGTGTGTGTGTGTGCGTCAGTGTGTATCACCGTGTGTGTGTGTGTCAGTGTGTATCACTGAGTGTGTGTGGGTCAGTGTGTATCACTGTGTGTGTGTGTGTGACAGTGTGTATCACTGTGTGTCAGTGTGTATCACTGTGTGTGTGAGTGTGTGGGTCAGTGTGCATCACTGTGTGTGTGTATGTGTCAGTGTGTATCCCTGTGTGTGTGGGGGTCAGTGTGTATCACTGTGTGTGTGTGGGTCAGTGTGTATCACTGTGTGTCAATGTGCATCACTGTGTGTGTCAGTGTGTATCACTGTGTGAGGGGGGTCAGTGTGTATCACTGTGGGTGTGTGGGTCAGTGAGTATCACTGTGTGAGGGGGGTCAGTGTGTATCACTGTGGGTGTGTGGGTCAGTGTGTATCACTGTGGGTGTGTGGGTCAGTGTGTATCACTGTGTTTGTGTGGGTCAGTGTGTGTCACTGTGTGTGTGTGGGTCAGTGTATGTCACTGTGTGTTTGTGTGGGTCCGTGTGCATCACAGTTTGTGTGTGTGTGGGTGTGTATCAGTGTGTGTTTGTGTGTGTCAGTGTGTTTCACTGTGTGTGTGTTTGGTCAGTGTGTATCACTGTGTGCGGGGGACAGTGTGTATCACTGTGTGTGTTTGTGTCAGTGTGTGTCACTGTGTGTGCGTGTGTCAGTGAGTATCACTGTGTGCGTGTGTTTCACTGTGTGCCACTGTGTGTGTGTGTGTGTGTCAGTGTGTATCACTGTGTGTGTGTGGGTCAGTGTGGATCACTGTGTGTGTGTGTGTGTCAGTGTGTATCACTGTGTGTGTGTCAGTGTGTGTCAATGTGTGTGTGTGGGTCTGTGTGTATCAGTGTGTGTGTGGGGGTCAGTGTGTATCACTGTGTATGTGTGTGTGTGTGTGTGTCAGTGTGCATCACTGTGTGTGTGGATCAGTGTGTATCACTGTGTGTGTGTGTGTCACTGTGTGTGTGTGTGTCAGTGTGTGCCACTGTGTGTGTGTGCGTCAGTGTGTATCACTGTGTGTGTGTGTGTCAGTGTGCATCACTGTGTGTGTGTGTCAGTGTGTGTCACTGTGTGTGTGTCAGTGTGTGTCACTGTGTGTGTGTGTCAGTGTGTATCACTGTGTGTGTCAGTGTGCATCACTGTGTGTGTGTGTCAGTGTGTATCACTGTGTGCGTGTGTCAAAGTGTGTGTGTGTGTGTCAGTGTGCATCACTGTGTGCGGGGGGCAGTGTGTATCACTGTGTTTGTGTGTGTCAGTGTGTATCACTGTGTGTGTGTGTGTCAGTATGTATCACTGTGTGCGTGTGTCAAAGTGTGTGTGTGTGTGTCAGTGTGCATCACTGTGTGCGGGGGGCAGTGTGTATCAGTGTGTATCACCGTGTGTGTGCCACTGTGTGTGTGTCACTGTGTGTGTATGTGTGTGTGTGTCAGTGTGCATCACTTTGTGTGTGTGTGTCAGTGTGTATCACTGAGTGTGGGGGGGTCAGTGTGTATCACTGTGTGAGTGTGTGTCAGTGTGTATCACTGTGTGTCTGTGGGTCAGTGTGCATCACTGTGTGTGTGTGTGTGTGTGTGTGTGTGGGTCAGTGTGTATTACTGTGTGTGTGTGTCAGTGTGTGTCACTGTGTGTGTGTGTGTCAGTGTGTATCACTGTGTGTGCCTGTGTGTGTATATATATATATTATACATATATAATCCATATCAGTGTGGATGTGTTTGTGTGTGCGCGTGTTGTCCCAAATCTGGAGATTTCCCAGTCTTCTTGGGTTGGATTGGGGGAAGGCTAACTTTATTGGGATCAGGCAGAAATTGGCAGCTCTTGATTGGGAGAGGTTGTTTGAGGGTAAGTCCACATCTGGTATGTGGCAGTCTTTTAAGGAACGGTTGTTAGGGCTACAGGACAAGCATGTGCCTGTAAAAAAGGATAGGAAGGGTAGGATTAGAGAACCGTGGATAACCAGGGAAATTGAGGGACTGGTCAAAAGGAAAAGAGAGGCGTATGTTAGGTCCAAGCAGCTAAAAACGGAGGGAGCTCTGGAGGAGTACAATGAAAGTAGGAAAATACTCAAACGGGGAATTAGAAGAGCAAAAAGGGGTCATGAAATGTTCTTGGCAGACAGGATTAAGGAGAATCCCAAGGCATTTTATTCATACGTTAGGAACAAAAGGGTTGTTAGGGAAAACATTGGACCTCTCAGGGACAAAAGTGGGGACTTATGCTTGGAGCCCAAAGAAGTAGGGGAGATCCTAAATGAATACTTTGCGTCGGTATTCACAAAGGAGAGGGATGTGTTGACTGGGAGTGTCTCGGAGGGGAGCGTTGAACCGTTGGAGAAAATCTCCATTACAAAGGAGGAGGTGTTAGGTTTGTTAGAGAATAGAAAGACTGACAAATCCCCAGGGCCTGATGGAATCTATCCAAGGCTGCTCAGGGAGACGAGAGGTGAAATCGTTGTGCCTCTGACGCAAATCTTTGTCTCGTCACTGGACACAGGTGAGGTCCCAGAGGATTGGAGGATAGCCAATGTGGTCCCGTTATTTAAGAAGGGTAGGAAGGATAACCCGGGTAATTATAGGCCGGTGAGCTTGACGTCCGTGGTGGGGAAGTTGTTGGAGAAGGTTCTTAGAGATAGGATGTATGCGCATTTAGAAAGGAATAAACTCATTAACGATAGTCAGCATGGTTTTGTGAGAGGGAGGTCATGCCTCACTAACCTGGTGGTGTTTTTTGAAGAAGTGACCAAAATGGTTGACGAAGGAAGGGCCGTGGATGTTGTCTATATGGACTTTAGTAAAGCGTTTGACAAAGTCCCTCATGGTAGGCTAGTGAAAAAGGTTGGATCCCATGGGATAAAGGGGGAGGTGGCTAGATGGGTGGAGAACTGGCTTGGTCATAGAAGACAGAGGGTGGTAGTGGAAGGGTCTTTTTCCGGCTGGAGGCATGTGACTAGTGGTGTACCGCAGGGCTCTGTATTGGGACCTCTGCTGTTTGTCATTTATATAAATGATCTGGAAGAAGGAGTAACTGGGGTGATCAGTAAGTTTGCGGATGACACAAAACTGGCAGGACTTGCAGATAGTGAGGAACATTGTCAGAGGCTACAGAAGGATATAGATAGGCTGGAAATTTGGGCAAGGAAATGGCAGATGGAGTTCAATCCTGATAAATGCGAAGTGATGCATTTTGGTGGGAAAAATGTAGGGAGGAGCTACACGATAAATGGAAGAACCATAAAGGGTGTAGAGACGCAGAGGGACCTGGGTGTGCAAGTCCACAGATCTTTGAAGGTGACGTCACAGGTGGAGAAGGTGGTGAAGAAGGCATATGGCATGCTTGCCTTTATAGGACGGGCCATAGAGTATAAAAGTTGGGGTCTGATGTTGCAGATGTATAGAACGTTGGTTCGGCCGCATTTGGAATACTGCGTCCAGTTCTGGTCGCCACACTACCAGAAGGACGTGGAGGCTTTGGAGAGAGTACAGAGGAGGTTTACCAGGATGTTGCCTGGTATGGAGGGGCTTGGTTATGAGGAGAGATTGGGGAAACTGGGGTTGTTCTCCTTGGAAAGACGGAGGATGAGGGGAGACTTAATAGAGGTGTATAAAATTATGAAAGGCATAGATAGGGTGAACGGTGGGAAGCTTTTCCCCGGGTCGGTGGTGACGTTCACGAGGGGTCATAGGTTCAAGGTGAAGGGGGGGTGGTTTAACACAGATATCAGAAGGACATATTTCACACAGAGGGTCGTGGGGGCCTGGAATGTGTTGCCGGGCAAGGTGGTGGAGGCGGACGCACTGGGAACGTTTAAGACATATTTAGACAGCTATATGAACGGAGTGGGAATGGAGGGATACAAAAGAGTGGTCTAGTCTGGACCAGGGAGCGGCGCGGGCTAATTGTTCCTGGTTCCTCGTTTCAAGGCTTCATTCTATGATCATCTTGCTGATGCCAGTACAGAGCGAGACTGCGGATAGTTGGGAACCTGTCTCGGGGGCAGGGAATTCATATGGTGTTCGTGGAAGTGGAAATGACTAGGGTTGGGAAGCATTTCCTGATCAGGGCCATTGTGATCTCCTGGACTCGTTTCGATCGCCTCAGGGGGTCGGAGAGGAATTTCCCAGATTTCTTTTCCCCATATTGGCCCTGGGGTTTTTCACTCTGGGTTTTCGCCTCTCCCTGGAGGTCACATGGTCTGGAATGGGGGGGTGGGGGTGAGTTAATAGGTTGTAATGAACAAAGCATCGTAGCTGTGAGGGACAGCTCGGTGGATAGGATATTGGTATGTAGATAGGCTGGAAAATTGGGCGGGGATCCTGGATTCAGGATTCAATCCTGGACCGGGGAGCGGCGCGGGCTTGGAGGGCCGAAGGGCCTGTTCCTGTGCTGTATTGTTCTTTGTTCTTTGTTCTTTGTTCTGAGGGGTTAAACTCCCTCTTGAAGCTGAGCGAAACCCTTTTAAAAACATGGCAGTATCTGTAAGGAGCTTTGAGCTTTAACAAAGGGTCACCTGGACTCGAAACGTCAGCTCTTTCCTCTCCTTCCAGATGCTGCCAGACATGCTGAGATTTTCCAGCGATTCCTCTTTTGGTTTCAGATTCCAGCAGCCGCAGTAATTTGCTTTTATCCTTTTAAAAACATAATCCATCAGCGCATAGAGACATCATGGATACTGATTCACACAAAGTGAGAGAGACAGAGAGAGAGAGAGTGACAGAGAGAGATACAGAGTGAGAGAGGCAGAAATTCGCCACCACCCCCTCCTAGGAATTAGAGTGACGAAAGGCTCAACTTCTAACACTGAATTGTAAAGGTGTCTGTGCATTCTGTTTAATAATTAGCTTCATTGCTCTGTCTCACACTCCTGTTATTTTGGACACAGGACAAACTAATAGACCATTTCCTATGACCGAATTAATTTTCTGTTTGTCATCCACCAAAGGGTGAACATATTTGTGACGAATTGCAAAGCTTGGCTATTTGAACCGCAGGTCTTCAAACTCCAGCCCCCACCGCGTTCGGGGTAATACAGAGACAACAACACACGAGTTTGGCCTGTGGAACAGGCCTCAGTTCATCATCCTCCTCTGGAGAAAATCTCTGGTCCAAGGGTTCCGAGTCACATTTCAGTCTTCAAAACTCAAATTCCTGGGGAGAAGAAATGGAGAAAAATAATTAATTAAATACAAGACCCAGCTCATCACCAATGGGGGGAATCACACAGACTCAGCTCATCACCAATGGGGGGGGGGGGGGGGAATCACACAGATCCAGTTCATCACCAATGCGGGAATCACACAGACCCAGCTCATCACCAATGGGGGGAATCACACAGACTCAGCTCATCGGCAATGGGCTGGCCAGCGATCGAGCTGTCTGGCAAACTGCAGGCTGACAGATCGGGGCCACTGCACATGCGCAGAGTTCAGGAACTGTCAGACTCCAGCCTGAATAGGCCCCGCCCCCCGATCTTTTAATGATATTCACTATTGTGGCCTCTGCGTTGCACAGATTGTGAGAGATTCGAGTCTGAACTCCCACGGAAAAAAAACCAGCGTGATTTACACCAGTTTTCCAGCCAATTCAGCACTTAGAACTTTGTTGTGAGAATCGCCCCCTGGGTCTTGTATCGGCGAGATAGTCAACATCTTTTCCCAAAGGCAGGGGAGTCTAAAACAAGAGGTACAGGTTTCAGGTGAGAGTGGAGAGATACAGAAGGATCCAGAGGGGGGCAAATTTTTCACACAGTGGGTAGAGTGTCTGGAACAAGCTGCCAGTGGCAATAGCAGAGGTGGGTACAATTTTGTCTGATACAAAGCATTTAGACAGTTACATGGGTAAGATGGGTACAGAGGGATATGGGCCAAATGCGGACAATTGGGACTAGCTCAGTGGTTAAAAAAAGAGTGGTAGGTTGGGTCGAAGGGCCTGTTTCCATGCTGTAAACCTCGATGACTCTGTGACTAACTTTCATAGATACGGGATCTGAAATGTCTCAGGACTGAGCAGCACAGCTCCCACTGGGGACAAATCGTGCTATTTATATGTAATTTATCAAATAACATTTATAACTTAACTCCATGTCTTCACAGCACCTTCTCCTGACCCTCACCACAGAGGGAATGTTTATAATTTGATATTTTATTATTTTGAATCATGTAAATGCAAAGGAGCAGAATTTTAAATGGAAGACCATTCTTTGTGAATGTCCCCAATCGGTCACTTTGTCACAGGTCAAACAATGAAGTGGATTGATTTGATTTATTATTGTCACATGTATTAGTATTCAGTGAAAAATATTGTTTGTTGCACGCTTTGCAGACAAAGCATACCGTTCAGAGAGAAGGAAAGGAGAGAGTGCAGAATGTAGTGTTACAGTCATAGCTGGGGTGGAGAGAAAGATCAACTTAATGCGAGGTAGGTCCATTCAAAAGTCTGACAGCAGCAGCAGGGAAGAAGCTGTTCTTGAGTCGGTCGGTCCGTGATCTCAGACTTTGTCCTTTTCCCGACGGAAGAAGGTGGAAGAGAGAATGTCCGGGGTGCGTGGGGTCCTTAATTATGGTGGCTGCTTTGCCGAGGCAGCGGGCAGTGTGGACAGAGTCAATGGATGGGAAGCTGGTTTGTGTGATGTATAGTGTCAAAAGGAGGCTGATATTAACACTGCAATGAAGTTACTGTGAAAATCCCCTAGTCTCCGCACTCCGATGCCTGTTTGGGTTACACTGAGGGAGAATTTAGCACGGCCAATGCACCCTAACCAGCACGTCTTTCGGACTGTGGGAGGAAACTGAAGCGCTGTGGGAGGGGGTGTGCGGGGGAGGGGGCGCGCGGGAGAGGGGGCGTGCGGGGGAGGGGGTGTGCGGGGGAGGGGGCGCGCGGGGGAGGTGGCGCGCGGGGGAGGTGGCGCGCGGGGGAAGGGGCGCGCGGGGGAGGGGGTGTGCGGGGGAGCGGGTGTGCGGGGGAGGGGGTGTGCGTGGGAGGGGGCGTGCGGGGGAGGGGGTGTGCGGGGGAGGGGTGGTGCGGGGGAGGGGGCGTGCGGGGGAGGGGGGCGCGCGGAGGGGCTGTGCGTGGGTGGGGGTGTGCGGGGTGGGGGCGCGGGGTTGCGGGGAGAGGTGGTGCGTGGGAGGGGGGCGCGGGGGAGGGGGTGTGCGGGGGAGGGGTGGTGCGGGGGAGGGGGCGTGCGGGGGAGGGGACGTGCGGGGGAGGGGGCGCGCGGGGGACGGGGCGCGCGGGGGAGGGGCTGTGCGGGGGAGGGTGCGCGCGGGGGAGGAGGTGCGCGGGGGAGGGGGCGTGCGGGGGAGGGGGCGTGTGGGGGAGGGTGCGCGCGGGGGAGGAGGTGCGCGGGGGAGGGGGCGTGCGGGGAGGGGGCGCTCGGGGGAGGAGGTGCGCGGGGGAGGGGGCGTGCGGGGGAGGGGGCGTGTGGGGGAGCGCGGGGGAGGGGGCGTGTGGGGGAGCGCGGGGGAGGGGGCGTGCGGGGGAGGGGGCCTGCGGGGGAGGAGGCGTGCGGGGGAGGGGGCGTGTGGGGGAGCGCGGGGGAGGGGGCGTGCGGGGGAGGGGGCGTGCGGGGGAGGGGGCGTGCGGGGGAGGGGGCGTGTGGGGGAGCGCGGGGGAGGGGGCGTGCGGGGGAGGGGACGTGCGGGGGAGGGGGCGTGCGGGGGAGGGGGCGTGTGGGGGAGCGCGGGGGAGGGGGCGTGCGGGGGAGGGGGCGTGCGGGGGAGGGGGCGTGCGGGGGAGGGGGCGTGTGGGGGAGCGCGGGGGAGGGGGCGTGCGGGGGAGGGGGCGTGCGGGGGAGGGGGCGTGCGGGGGAGCGCGGGGGAGGGGGCGTGCGGGGGAGGGGGTTGCGGGGGAGGGGGCGTGCGGGGAGGGGGCGTGCGGGGGAGGGGCCGTGCGGGGGAGGGGCTGTGCGGGGGAGGGGGCGTGCGGGGGAAGGGGCGTGCGGGGGAGGGGGCGCGCGGGGGATGGGGCGCGCGGGGAACGGGGCGCGCGGTGGAGGGGGCGCGCGGGGGAGGGGGCGTGCGGGGGATGGGGGGTGTGGGGGGTAGGGAGCGCGTGGGGGAGCGCGGGAGAGGGGTTTGCGGGGGAGGGGGCGTGTGGGGGAGGGGGCGTGTGGGGGAGGGGGCGTGCGGGAGAGGGGGTGTGTGGGGGAGGGGGCGTGGGGGGAGGGGGCGTGTGGGGGAGGAGGGGTGCGGGGGAGTGGGCACGTGGGGGAGGGCGCGAACGGGGGAGGGGGCGTGCGGGGGAGGGGGAGCGCGGGGGAGGGGACGCGCGGGGGAGGGGGGGCGCGGGGGAGGGGGGTCGCGGGGGAGGGGGCGTGCGGGGGAGGGGGGTCGCGGGGGAGGGGGCGTGCGGGGAGGGGGCTTGCAGGGGAGGGGCCGTGCGGGGGAGGGGGCGTGTGGGGGAGGGGGCGTGCGGGAGAGGGGGTGTGTGGGGGAGGGGGAGCGCGGGGGAGGGGACGCGCGGGGGAGGGGGGGCGCGGGGGAGGGGGGTCGCGGGGGAGGGGGCGTGCGGGGGAGGGGGGTCGCGGGGGAGGGGGCGTGCGGGGGAGGGGGGTCGCGGGGGAGGGGGCGTGCGGGGGAGGGGGGTCGCGGGGGAGGGGGCGTGCGGGGGAGGGGGGTCGCGGGGGAGGGGGCGTGCGGGGAGGGGGCGTGTGGGGGAGGGGGCGTGTGGGGGAGGGGGCGTGCGGGAGAGGGGGTGTGTGGGGGAGGGGCCGTGTGGGGGAGGGGGCGTGTGGGGGAGGGGCGTGCGGGAGAGGGGGTGTGTGGGGGAGGGGGCGTGGGGGGAGGGGGCGTGTGGGGGAGGGGGCGCGCGGGGGAAGGGGCGCGCGGGGGACGGGGCCGCGTGGGAGGGGGTGCGGGGGAGGGGGCGCGCGGGGGGGGGGTGCGGGTGAGGGGGCGTGCGGGGGAGGGGGCGCGCGGGGGGGGGTGCGGGTGAGGGGGCGTGCGGGGAGGGGGCTTGCGGGGGAGGGGCCGTGCGGGGGAGGGGGGGCGCGCGGAGGGGCTGTGCGGGGGAGGGGCGCGCGGGGGTGGGGGTGTGCGGGGTGGGGGCGCGGGGGAGGGGGGTGCGGGGAGCGGTGGTGCGTGGGAGGGGACGTGCGGAAGAGAGGGTGTGCGGAAGAGGGGGCGTGCGGGGGATGGTGTGTGCGGGGGAGGGGGCGTGCGGAAGAGGGAGTGTGAGGAAGAGGGGGCGTTCAGGGGAGGGGGCGTGGGGGGGATCGCGGGGGAGGGGATGTGCGGGGGAGGGGGTGTGCGGGGGAGGGGGTGTGCGGGGGAGGGGGTGTGCGGGGGAGGGGGCGTGCGGGGGAGGGGTGGTGCGGGGGAGGGGGCGTGCGGGGGAGGGGGCGCGCGGGGGAGGGGTGTGCGGGGGAGGGGGTGGGCGGAAGAGGGGGTGTGTGGGGGAGTGGGCGTGTGGTGGAGGGGGCGTGCGGGTGAGGAGTCGTGCGGGGGAGGGGGCGTGTGGGGGGGAGGGGGCGTGCGGGGGAGGGTGTGTACGGGGAAGGGGGTCGCGGGGGAGGGGGGCCGCGGGGGAGGGGGTGCAGGGAGAGGGGTGCGGGGGAAGGGTGGTGCGGGGGAGGGGGTGTGCGTGGGAGGGGTGGCGCGGGGGAGGGGGTGTGCGGGGGAGGGGGTGTGCGGGGGAGGGGGGTGCGGGGGAGGGGGTGCGGGGGAGGGTGGTGCGGGAGAGGTGTGGGGAGGGGGAGGGGTGGTGCGGGGGAGGGGGTTTGCGGGGGAGGGGGGTGCGGGGGAGGTGTGGGGAGGGGGAGGGGGGGTGCGGGGGAGGGGGTGTGCGGGGGAGGGGGCGTGCGGGGGAGGGGGGTGCGGGGGATGGGGGTGCCGTGGCGGGGGTTTGCGGAAGAGGGGGTGTGAGGAAGAGGGGGCGTGCGGGGGAGGGGGCGTGCGGGGGAGGGGTGGTGCGGGGGAGGGGGCGTGCGGGGGAGGGGGCGTGCGGGGGACGGGGCGCGCGGGGGAGGGGGCGTGCGGGGGACGGGGCGCGCGGGGGAGGGGGCGTGCGGGGGAGGGGGCGTGCGGGGGAGGGGGTGGGCGGAAGAGGGGGTGGGCGGAAGAGTGGGCGTGCGGGGGAGGGGGCGCGCGGGTGAGGGGGCGCGCGGAGGAGGGGGCGTGCGGGGGAGGGGGCGGGCGGGAGAGGGGGCGCGCGGAGGAGGGGGCGTGCGGGGGAGGGGGCGGGCGGGAGAGGGGGTGGGCGGAAGAGGGGGCGTGTGGGGGAGGGGGCGTCTGGGGGAGGGGGCGTGCGGGTGAGGGGTCGTGCGGGGGAGGGGGCGTGTGGGGGGGAGGGGGCGTGCGGTGGAGGGTACGTACGGGGAAGGGGGTCATGGGGGAGGGGGGGCGCGGGTGAGGGGGCGTGCGGGGGAGGGGGTGCGGGGAGAGGGGTGCGGGGCAGGGGGTTTGCGGGGCAGGGGGATTGCGGGGCAGGGGGATTGCGGGGGAGGGGGCGTGCGGGGGAGAGGGGCGCGGGGGAGGGGGTGCGCGGGAGGGGGTGTGCGGGGGAGGGGTGGTGCGGTGGTGGGGGGCGCGTGGGAGGGTTGGTGCGCGGGAGGGGGTGTGCGGGGAAGGGGGTGCGGCGGAGGGGTGGTGCGGGGAAGGGGGTGTGCGTGGGAGGGGTGGCGCGGGGGAGGGGGTGTGCGGGGGAGGGGGGTGCGGGGGGGGGGGGTGGTGCGGGGGAGGGAGTGTGCGTGGGAGGGGTGGTGCGGGGGAGGGGGTGTGCGGGGGAGGGGGGTGCGGGGGAGGTGTGGGGAGGGTGAGGGGTGGTGCGCGGGAGGGGGTGTGCGGGGGAGGGTGTGTGCGGGGGAGGGGGGTGCGGGGGAGGTGTCGGAAGGGGGGTGCGGTGGAGGGGGTGTGCGGGGGAGGGGTGGTGCGGGGGAGGGGGGGTGCGGGGGTGGGGTGGTGCGGGGGAGGGGGTGTGCGGGGGAGGGGGTGTGCGGGGGAAGGGGGCGCGGGGGAGGGGGAGCGCGGGGGAGGGGGTGCGCGGGGGAGGGGGGGTGCGGGGGAGGGGGGGGGGCGGGATGGGGGTTGCGGGGGAGGAGGGGTGCGGGGGAGGGGGCGTGCGGGGGAGGGGGGGCGCGGGGGAGGGGGGTCGCGGGGAGGGGGGCGCGGGGGAGGGGGGGCGCGGGGTAGGGGGTGTGTGGGGGGGGGGGGGTTGTGTGGGGGGGGGGTTTGCGGTTTATTATATTTTATTAAGTTGTCAATTTTTCACGGCCAATCAACCGAAGCCGCACTTTCAGACTGTGGGTGGAAACCGGAGCACCCGGAGAAAACCCATGCAGACACGGGGAGAATGTACAAACTTTGCACAGGCAGTGAGCCAAGCCGGGAATTGAACCTGGCTCTCACCTTCCGACTGTAGAACGCTGTGCACGGGATCAGAGACATCCCTGACCTTGGCACCCGGGAGGTAACAAACCATGCGGGAGTCTCTGTCCCGACCACAGAACCTCCTGTCCGTACCTCTGACCATCGAGTCCCCTATCACTACTGCTCTCCTCTTCTTCATCCCACCCTTTTGCGCTGTAGAACCAGACGCAGTATCAGAGTTCCGGCTGTCGCAGCTTGTCCCAGGTAAAGCATCTCCCACAACAGTATCCAATTCAGTATACCTGTTGTGGAGGGGTATGGCCACAGGGGAACCCTGCTCTGTCTGTCTTTCACACTGCCATTTCCTCTCCTTACAGTAACCCAATTTCCTGTGCTCTGCTGCTTCGCTGTAACCACCTCCCTAAAGCTACTGTCTATAAACTCCTCATTCTCCCGAATTAGATGGAGGTCATCAAGCTCCTGCTTCAGTTCCCTAACACGCTTTGCCAGCAGCTGCAGCTGAATGCATCTTTTGCAGGTGTTGTCGTCAGGGACACCGGAGGTCTCCTGATCTCCCACATCCTGCAGGAGGAGCATTCCAACATCTTGCCTGGCATTTCTTTTTACTCTGGGGAAAAACAAGGAATAAACTTTCTGGGGAAAAAAACCTCCTCTCGATTTTGCCTGTTCTGGCCGAAGCCCGTTAAGCCAAAGCCCTTCAGCTCTCACTCTGCTCCCTGCTCACTCCGCTGCCCGCTACAATGCTGCCCGCTGAATAGTGCTGTTTGCTACGACTCACACAATTTTTACAGATGCACCAAGAAAGCATTCTTTCTGGTTGTATCACAGCTTGGTCTGTCTCCTGCTCTGTCCAAGACCGCAAGAAACTACAAAGGGTCGTGAACAAAGTAGGGTACGGGAACCGTGGTGCACGAAGGTTGTGATGAACCTGGTGAATAAGAAAATAGAGGCGTACAGAAGGTTCAGAGAGCTAGGAGGTGTTACGGATTTAGAGGAGTATACGGGATGTAGGAAGGAGCTTAAGAAGGAAATTAGGAGAGCGAGAAGGGGTCATGAGAAGGCCTTGGCGGGTAAGATTAAGGAGAATCCCAAGGCTTTCTACAAATATGTCAAGAGTAAAAGGATGAGATGTGAAGGCATAGGACCCTTAAAAGGTGAAGGGGGAAAAGTTTGTGCGGAACCGTTAGAAATGGCGGAGCTGCTTAATGAATACTTTACCTCGGTATTCACGGTGGAAAGGGATCTGGGTGGTTGTACTGCTGGTTTGCGGTGGACAGAAAGGATCGAGCATGTGGACATAAAGAAAGAGGATGTGTTGGAACTATTGAATGGCATCAAGGTTGGTAAGTCGCCGGACCGGATGGGATGTACCCCAGGTTACTGTGGGAGGCGAGGGAGGAGATTGCGGAGCCTTTGGCGATGATCTTTGCATCGTCGATGGAGACGGGAGAGGTTCCGGAGGATTGGAGGATTGCAGATGTGGTCCCTATATTCAAGAAAGGGAAGAGGGACAGCCCGGGAAATTACCGAACGGTGAGTCTAACCTCAGTGGTTGGTAAGTTGATGGAGAGGATCCTGAGAGACAGGATTTATGATCATCTAGAGAAGTTTAGTATGATCAAAAGTAGTCAGCACGGCTTTGTCAAGGGCAGGTCGTGCCTTACGAGCCTGGTTGAGTTCTTTGAAAATGTGACCAAACACATTGACGAAGGAAGAGCGGTGGATGTGGTCTATATGGACTTCAGCAAGGCATTCGATAAGGTCCCCCATGCAAGACTTCTTGAGAAAGTGAGAGGGCATGGGATCCAAGGGGCTGTTGCCTTGTGGATCCAGAACTGGCTTGCCTGCAGAAGGCAGAGAGTGGCTGTGGAGGATCTTTCTCTGCATGGAGGTCAGTGACCAGCGGAGTGCCCCAGGGATCTGTTCTGGGACCCTTGCTGTTTGTCATTTTCATAAATGACCTGGATGAGGAAGTGGAGGGATGGGTTGGTAAGTTTGCTGACGACACCAAGGTAGGTGGTGTTGTGGATAGTTTCGAGGGATGTCAGAAGTTGCAGCGAGACATAGATAGAATGCAAGACTGGGCGGAGAAGGGGCAGATGGACTTCAACCCGGATAAGGTGTGTGGTGATCCATTTTGGCAGATCCAATGGGATGAAGCAGCAGTATAATATGAAGGGTACCATTCTTAGCAGTGTAGAGGATCAGAAGGACCTTGGGGTCCGGGTCCATAGGACTCTTAAATCGGCCTCGCAGGTGGAGGATGCGGTCAAGAAGGCGTACGGCGTACTGGCCTTCATTAATCGAGGGATCGAGTTTAGGAGTCGGGAGATAATGCTGCAGCTTTATAGGACCCTGGTTTAGACCCCACTTGGAGTACTGCGCGCAGTTCTGGTCACCTCATTACAGAAAGATGTTGAAGCCATTGAAAGGGTGCAGAGGAGATTTACAAGGATGTTGCCTGGATTGGGGGGCATGCCTTATGAGGATAGGTTGAGGGAGCTTGGTCTCTTCTCCCTGGAGAGACGAAGGATGAGAGGTGACCTGATAGAGGTTTACAAGATGTTGAGAGGTCTGGATAGGGTAGACTCTCAGAGGCTATTTCCAAGGGCTGAAATGGTTGCTACGAGAGGACACAGGTTTAAGGTGCTGGGGGGTAGGTACAGAGGAGATGTCAGGGGTAAGTTTTTCACTCAGAGGGTGGTGGGTGAGTGGAATCGGCTGACGTCGGTGGTGGTGGAGGCAAACTCGTTGGGGTCTTTTAAGAGACTTCTGGATGAGTACATGGGATTTAATGGGATTGAGGGCTATAGATAGGCCTAGAGGTGGGGACGTGATCGGCGCAACTTGTGGGCCGAAGGGCCTGTTGTGCTGTGGCTTTCTATGTTCTAAAGCTCAGTCCATCATGCAAACCAGCCTCCCATCCATTGACTCTGTCTACACTTCCTCCTGCCTCGGAAAAGCAGCCGGCATAATCAAGGACCCCACACACCCCGCACATTCTCTCTTCCACTTTGTTTTACCTTTGATTCTTTATTCAGAATAAAAAAAGTATGAAGTCCAATCAGAGTCCCCACACGAGGGACAAACCAGATTCAAGCTGGAAAGACAAGAATCTCCATCCCATCTTGTCTTGATCAAACAAGATGGAGGCTGACAGGATGAGGCATTGCAACACCTCCCGGGCTTGATCTGGGCTTCATCCTGGCCAAAAGGCCAAGATGGCGTTGAAACATTGCATCCGGTAAGGCCTCAGATTAATCTGATTGGCTACCCTGATCGCTTGCTCTACCCTAGCAGAGGCAAATCATTCTCGCAGGCATCAGCACACCCCAAGTGCAATGGGCAGCCACATCCCCTGTCTGATCACGGTTTCACTCCTGCCACCTTCTTCCATTAGGGGAATGATATAGAAGTCTGAAATGATGCACCAACCGTCTCAAGAACAGCTTCTTCCCGGCTGCCATGAATGGACCGACCTTACATTCAGTTGATTTTTCTCAGCTCCCGAACTATGACTGTAACACTACATTCTGCACCCTCCCCTTTCCTTCTCTATGAACGGTATGCTTTGTCTGTATAACCGCAAGAAACAATACTTTTCACTGTATACTAATACATGTGACAATAATAAATCAA